>NC_080467.1:24700224-25006057 GCF_030265055.1 Doryrhamphus excisus | reverse complement strand
TGTTGTTGTTTGGCTCACCTTGCCTGATTATTAATTTTATAGCTGACAAATGTGTTCATGTGTCTTTCTGTACTCTAGACACATTCATCTATGACTGTGTTTTTTTTGAAGATCTAAAACAGGGGACTCAAATTTGGCCCGCAGGACACTAGTTGAGGCCCCCGCCTTGATATGAAAGTGGGCCCGCGCAAGTTTGATATGGATGCTGAATGGTATCCTGTACCCAGAAAAAATTATTACGTTTGATTAATGTTCATGTTAAAGGTTAAATAACTGTTAATATAACTGTTAATATCCTCCCTATCCGTGTGGAAGTGGAGTTAGCATGTGTCTCAAGACCCTGGAGTTGCGCAATATGTTGTAAATAAAAAGAGTATAAATGTGACTATAGTCGTGTTTTGTCATGTCTACAGGGCTCTAATAATGCTTTTTTCATTTTAATCTGAAAAAAATAATTTGTCTACCCACCAACTATATGTGGTTTCTTAATTTTTAATTATTTGCCATTTTATTATTATTATTATTATATTTATTTTATTTATTTTTTATAAGACAGCACATACTTGGCAAGCATCAGCTCTTGTCTGCGTTACCTGAATTGACCCAAGGATCGCCTGTCCCAAATTGATTAATGACATTATGCTTTTCTCTCCTTCTTAATAGTCAATTGCAACCACTCTACAGAGCAATAGGGCCAACATTTGTATTGCTCCATAAAGTATCTGCCAGCCCCGCCCCCCTTTAGACGTTTGCAGGCCTACTGATTCATGTTGGCTCATTACAGGCTAATGACACTAAATAACCAGAATTAATACTAAATAATTTCAAAGAAGACAAATTGGTTAACGATAATCGGTGAAGCCCCAGCCTTGTTGTTGCTGATTGGACATTAATAGATGCATTCAATGAGGCAGATTCTGTAGGGAAATTTGGCGTCTTGCCGTAAATGACCTAATAATGGTCACATTGAATTTATTATTGAATTTATGTTGAAGTCATTAGACAAACGTTTGAGTCGACTCGGAAGTCTTTGATGATATTGTCAAGTTGAGTCATGAAATTGTATGCAAATTGATGATGTAACCCACCACCGTCACAAATAGATTGCAGTCCTGTGGGAAACACTGTAGTGTTTGTTTTGTTGTTCTTGTATATGGAAAGTTCTGGTAGTCCGTCCCCTCCGCTACTTAGAAAAGATGGCGGCTATTGATGGTGTTAATTGTGATAGTTTTGAATGCAACATCCGGGTCGTCCCGGTTAATACAGAAAGGTGCAAATGCAGACGCAAAAAAATGCACCCAACAGCATCATAAGAGTGTTTGATAAACAAACTGTCTGGTTCTGGATGCTTTCCTAAATGCAGAACATCTCGCCTACAAGTGAAGCTTCTGTAGTCTGGCGAATGTGCCCACATTCCTCGCGTCTGTTGTTAGGCTCTCCGTCTCAGTGTAGCTTTCTTTTGACTCCATAAGAACGCAACTGATTGGAGATGATGAGTGGAAGTCAATCGATCTATTGCTTTTTTTAATCAATACGCTGGAACTCTTGTTTGTTTGGAATTTGGAATCAACCCCTCCCTTTTAAGAAAGTTGTGTAAAGTTGACCTTTGTTTATCGCGCTTAACTGGTTCCAGACCCGACCATGCTAAGTGAATTTCCGAGAAGTAGGATTCAATATTAAGAAATTATTATTTTTTTGCTGTTTGGCTCTGTAAATGCAGTTTTTAACATTATTGGAGCCCTGCAGACATAATATAACACCCCTACAGTCACCTTTGCACACCAAAGGTGACTGGTCGCCAGCCAATCACAGGGCACATATAGACAAACAACCATTCACACTCACATTCATACCTACCAACCAAGGGATTTAATTTGACATATAACTTACTGTCCCTCAAGTTTGGAGCGGTACGAGCCACCAAAACGCCCTCATCATGCCCGTTTTACTTTGAATTATTTAGCCTGAGCAATTAAAAAAATAAAATTTGTGTAAAATTATTATAGGGGTGCTATTTCATGTCTACAGTGCTCTTATAATGTTAAAACCCTGACTACTTATTATTAGTCAAAAATTTGACAGATAAAAATTGCAGAAAATTTTTGTTTGATATTCTTGAGCCTATCCCAGCTGACTTCGGGGCGAGAGGCGGGATACACCCTGGACTGGTGGCCAGCCAATCACAGGGCACATATAGACAAACAACCATTCACACTCACATTCATACCTATGGACAATTTGGAGTGGCCAATTAACCTAGCATGTTTTTGGAATGTGGGAGGAAACCGGAGTACCCGGAGAAAACCCACGCATGCACGGGGAGAACATGCAAACTCCACACAGATGGCCGAGGGTGGAATTGAACCCTGGTCTCCTAGTTGTGAGGTATGCGCTCTAACCACTCGACCGCCGTTTCCGCCCTAGTCAGGAACATTTAAATGAAAATTGAGGTTTCACTGTAATTGGAAGAATATTAGGGAATCCGATGTACGAAACAGTGAAGTGGTGAGATCTTGGAAGGTAATCTTCCCATTGCTGCTTGACTCTGGTGTAGTTGCACAGTTCTGACATCTGGAAAAGAAACTTTCTGGCTGCAATTTTTAAGGGGAATTTTTTTCTTGGAACTTGTAAATAACTTTTCTGATACAAAATAGTGAAAATAGAAGGTGGTGTTTACTTGCTTAGATCAGGAAGGGCACTGGTTTCTCCACAAAGCATCACAAATGTGTCCTGTTGCACAAACACAATGTCAGCAACGCTGATAAATAGATGGATAAGAGTGTGTTGCAAGTAATCAACTAAAACAGCATCTTATCAGCGCCGAACTGAGACACAACAATGGCTGAAAACACTCTGATCTTTGAGCAATATTTATCTAGACCAGGGGTGTCCAAAGTGCTCCCCATGGGGCCATTTTCCACCCACAGCTTGTTTTATTTTATTTGTATCTGCCTTTTTATTTAAGCATCTTTAACTTACAAAAAAGTGGCCCTTGTATTTTGGTGTTTCCTGTAGCTTGACAGTCTGTCTCCTTTAGGAGAAACAAACGTATGCCAACAAGGTTTTAGGCCAGGGGTCTCAAACACGCGGCCCGTGGGCCAAATGTGGCCCGCAGGACACTAGTTTGAGGCCCCTGCCTTGATATGAAAGTTTAATGTTAGTGCGGCCCGCGCAAGTTCGATATGGATGCTGTATGGTATCATGTACCCAGAAAAAAATATTACGTTTGATTCATGTTCATGTTAAAGGTTAAATAACTGTTAATAGTTATCCTCCCTATCCGTGTGGAAGTGGTAAGTTTTTGGCTATTTAAGTTGAAAGGAAATAACTTGAAGGCTACCGTTTAGGTCGCTAGCTCTCTAGTTTGCGAGTTAGCATGTGTCTCAAGACCCTGCAGTTGCGCAATATGTTGTAAATAAAAAGAGTATAAATGTGACTATAGTCGTGTTTTGTCATGTCTACAGGGCTCTAATAATGCTTTGTTCATTTTAATCTGAAAAAAATAATTTGTCTACCCACCAACTATATGTGGTTTCTTAAGTTTTTATTATTTGCAGTTTTATTATTATTATTATATTTATTTATTACAGATTGATTGATTTTCTTTATTCTTGATTTGTTTATTTATTTTTCATCTTATTTTGTGCAGAAAAATAAAAATGAAGATATTTGAGAACAGTGGAATGTTTTATCAGAGCTTTTATTGTAGAAAATCGGAACCAAAGCACTGAAAAAGTTTGTATATTTTTCTGTTTTTAATAAATGCGTTTTTTTTTTTTTTTGGAAAACCTGATGCGGCCCAGCCTTGCCCAGACCCTAGCTCCAGTGGCCCCCAGGTAAATTGAGTTTGAGACCCCTGTTTTAGGCCAACGCTGACATCCGTAATGGAGCGTTTATTCTTCTATTTAGCATCTTTGTCACATTAATGAGGCCGGAAAATGTCTGCAAAGAAACATCAGCCGGCCAAATGAGAACTTAATTGCTTGCTTGCTTGCTGATCAGCTAATAATTGTCATCACTGTTGTGTATGTGTGTGTTCATAAAGAATAATCCCTCATTTTTGACGGTTAATTGGTTCCAGACCTGTATTATTCAATATAGTAGACATAATAATAGAGAATATAACATTTCCGCATAGTCAAAAAAGTGACTATATTACATAATCACCGATATTTATTGCGACTCCAAATTGTCCATAGGTATGAATGTGAGTGTGAATGGTTGTTTGTCTATATGTGCCCTGTGATTGGCTGGCCACCAGTCCAGGGTGTACCCCGCCTCTCGCAAGAAAACAGCTGGGATAGGCTCCAGCAATAGAAAATGAATGAATAAATGTCATAATAGGCCCACTGATATATCAGTTGTTCTCTCTTATTGCCCCTTGACAAGATCTTATGCTAAATGTAAACAAAATAAAAATTGGCAAATAATGAAAATCGAGCCTTAAATTGAAGGAGGATTAACAATACAAGATGTCGCTTTTACTTTCCTTCATTGTTTCCCTACAATGGGTCTTCTCTGCTCTCTCCTGGCCCCATTTAAGTGTTTTGACCTCTACTGACACCCCCTGTCTCCCCCGTCATGGGTGTCACTATCCCTGATGTCATTAGGTCAAGAGCTTTTGGAGAGGACGTCCACTCTGACCTCAGCACGTTGGCAGTGCAGCAGGTGACAGGTAGTCAGTTGGGATTTATCCGCCTTTTGGAGGTGAAGGTGAAGAGATGTCACAGTACTTCAAATACTAGAGTATGTCTGCGGGAGGTCAGGGGTGAGGGTAGTACTTCCACAATTAACCCCTCCAAGCGGACTTTGATTGGTTCACAAGGAACAGAAAGGGGTCTTCCCATAAAGCAAGCAGACAATTGTCCACAATGTCTTGCTAAGATGAAGACCGAAGACTGATGGTTTTCTGTGGCCACGCAAGACACAGAGAGAGCACCAGCCCGGATGAAAACAACAAACCCTGCAGTATCAGTATTATTGATGATGTGTTGTAATGTTGTGTGCACAGGGCAGCAAGACAAAGTACACAGTGTTGACACGAAGGCCGTCAGTGGCACCTTGATGCATGATGTCAGGAAGACAGCGTCCGCTGGTGAGGTGGTCTCATGTGATGCATTTATATACGGAATGATGCTGTTTGATGTCTCCTTCTCCAGCGGATTGAGATGCTTGTTTAAAACGTGAATTAGGAAGTCACACCATAGTCACTTGAGTTAACAATAGCCACGTATACATGGACCCAAATATTCCAATTCCATTCGGGTTATTTGCTCAAATGGAAAGAATGTAACCTTTGTATACACCTCATTCCCAAAGAAAAGTGCCAATCCGAATGAATATATAATCGGATTCACAAAGGTGGAATATTCCTTTCCCCAATCAGATTGAGGTATCTTGTACCCGCTCAAACGGAAAGTTGTCAGACTGCGTTCTTCTTCGTGGTGTTTTTCTTCTTCTGTTGTTTATTGGCGGTTGGCAAGCAGCTTTCGTGTGCATTAGCGCCATCTGTGGAACAGAATCTAAACCCTTCTATACGCCATTCACAAGTCCAGTTTTATTAAAAAAGAAAATACATATCTATATAAAACATGTGCATAGCTTAATTATAAAATATTAGCAAGATTGAACTTTATCTTTTCCTGTTCCTGGGTGCGTTCTTTCAGCGAATGCTGAGATATGATGTAACAATCAGCTCGAGATGTTCTTCCATTTAAAAAAATGGAGGCAAGCAACCGGTTACATGCTGATGCTAAAATAGAATGCTGATGCCAAAATAGAATTGGATGTTGAATATACCTCGTACCTTGGTTTTCGTACACACGTACAAGTTTTTCTATGATTCAGTTTTCATCAAATTGTCACCAAAATTTTGCCCCAGTTTTTTTTTTTTACATATTACTAGTCCGAATGCCCTGCACTGTATCGTTTTGCAAAATCAATTGCCCAAATGCATTTTTTCATGATTGAGTGCGACTACTGAATAACCCACCATGGGGCCAAAGAAAGTTGCCAAATGTGCTGTATGTCTATTCATTCATTAATTCTTTTTTTCAGAAGATTAATTGGCCTTGGTTTCATACATTTAGATTTTAGTCAGGAACATTCATTCATTCATTTTCTACCGCTTTTTCCTCACGAGGGTCGCGGGGGGTGCTGGAGCCTATCCCAGCTGTCTTCTTGGGGCGAGAGGCGGGGTACACCCTGGACTAGTGGCCAGCCAATCACAGGGCACATATAGACAAACAACCATTCACACTCACATTCATACCTATGGACAATTTGGAGTGGCCAATTAACCTAGCATGTTTTTGGAATGTGGGAGGAAACCGGAGTACCCGGAGAAAACCCACGCATGCACGGAGATGGCAGTGGGTGGAATTGAACCCTGGTCTCCTAGAGCCACTAGACTGCCGTGCCGCCCCACTGGACAAACGAAAAACTGTCAATACGGAGTTATTCCAACAAGTGAAAGAAAAACTCAAGGAAGTCGGTATCACGTGATGTTGATGTTTACGTTTTACTGGGCATGCCCCATTGACTATTCTGGTTGATTATAGCGGCGCATGTAGACACGCGATTGGAATATTCCTTTCCATGTATACCATTGCTTTCGGAAAGGTCATTCAGAAAGAGAAAAACTCCTCATGTAAACGTGGCTATTGTATGTGAGCGAGAGGGGTACTAAAAATGATCCTGTTGTTTCAATATGGCAGCGCCATATTAGTGTTTAATAGCACTTTATTTATTACTTTATTATAGTTTTTTGTGTCATACCGACCCCTTAAGCATGCATGCAGCTATGGATGTTCATCTTGTTATGTTTGTAGATCCGTTGTTTACACTCGGGAGCAGGTGTTAGTTTTGAGCACCCCTTCGCTATGCCGAGCAACCAAAGACCCCCGTGGAGATACGGAGGAGCGGTTGAGTGAACAGCGAAAAAGACAGAATAAAGGTTGCTGGATAAAAACGATATCAACAATGTTTACTCTCAGTCTTCATGGGGTCACTTTGTGGAAAAATATCGGGATACATAACGTACTGTATATTGATATTTAACCTAAATATATTGGGATATGTGTTTTGCTCCATATCGGCCAGCCCTAAAATGACGTATGAAAGGAATAAATGAACATTTACTGAAGACATGAATGTTCCCAAAGCCTTTCTGTTTAAAATACTTTTTAATGAAGGTAAAAGTACCGTATTTTCCAGACTATAAGTCACATTTTTTTCATAGGTTGGCTGTTCCTGCGACTTATACTCCAGAGCGACTTATAAATGAAAAAACTGTTTGTTACATAAACACTGGACACCTTTTCTCTTTGTTTATTTTTTGTGTAGCTTAATAACCATTGCGTTAGCATATCTTACACCTATTTAGCCTGTTCTTTTATTAATGTTAGAACTTGCCTTCCAAGAGGACATAATGTCTGTTTTGGTCAAGTAGTTTGTAAAATAAATTACCCGCAAAAAATGCGACTTATGTATGTTTTTTTCTACCTAATTATGCATTTTTGGCCTGGAGCGACTTACAGTCCAGAAAATATGGTAACCTTAAATGTTCATTTATGCCTTTAGTTCATCTTTTGTATGTATTTACATGCATTTTAAATAGTTTTATTTATTTAAACACGCTTTGTGTGTAACGTTTTTGGCTTTCTGTAACAGATTAATTCGGTTTACATGATTTCTTATGGGAAAAATTATTTTGGTTAGCATCTGTTTTGGTTTGAGTTGCACCTTCTGGGTTGAATCAATGACGCTAACCAAGGTTTCATTGTACATGAAAGGGGATCTTTTTCCTTCATGATGTCATGAAAGCAGCAACTTCAAAAATGGAGCAAATAAGTTAGGGTAATTTGTTATGTTTTGTGCTCGTAAATCGGCTCCAGGAATATAAATTACTGATGGAAAATCATCAAAAGACACTTTAGCACTTTTCATTTAAAGGTTTGATTGTCCATATTTGTCACATGGATAATGGAGCAGTTTGTTGAAATGATTTTTGACGTTTGAAGACTGCCGTACTTCTTGCATCGGGTGAGCCAAATGGAACTTTAAAGTCCAGTCACAAATTTTGTTATTAATTTCATATCAAGTAACTACAGGGCCAATATTACCCTGTATTGGTTTTCTCAGCACAAATCCTTCCTGTTCTATGGGTCTCTTTCCGCTAAGAAATGATACCCATTTTTCTGCTAGCAGCTCCGGTGGGAATCCAAAAGCTTTTAGCATAAGTGCAAATGTGCGGCTGGCGGGAAAAGGTAGTTTTACTGAAGCAGTCCATCCTCATCAAAACATCAATTAAGATGTTTCCATCTGAGCTTGACGTGACTGAACATAATGAATGTCAGGTTGTTGTCTTGTTCCACTAACTGGCAGTGCATTAGAACGTTGTATTGGCCTTGCTGCTGGTCTAGTATCATCACATCACTCAACATCTTGTGTCGTGACCGCTTCCTAGTTAGTGGACGGTTATGAACAAGTAACATGTTGATTCTTCTATTTTTTTTAAGGAATTTGTTTCTTTCAGCAGGATTATTAAACCTGAGACATCATTGTTTAATATGCATAACTGCCAATGATGTGCTTGTATTTAATTGTAATGGACACTGAATTAGAGAGGACTAACATCAGAGACAGAGCTGTAGGTTCTCCTACAAGATTATGCTTCCAGGACAGCCAATACCTGCTCTTCTTACTGAGGAGTTGGCAAAAGTGGTCCTCAAGAATGATGTCAACAACCTGCAGTATGTTTAAACAAAAATCTAATGAGTATATAATGAGTATTATATAATACAAATTCATAAATATAAAAATGACTTGAAGTGTAGAAATATAAATTAATGAAGGAATAAATATAAAAATAACTATAATCTAAATAAGTGTAAAAATGACTTAAATGACTTAAATAAAAGTGTACAAACTAATGAAAGAAAAAATATCAACTAAAAAACTTAAATAAAAGTGTAAAAAATATAAACAAAAATATAAAAATGACTTAAATAAAAGTGTAGAAAATATAAATTAATGAAGGAATAAAAGTGCTGAAAATATAAATAATGAAAGAAAAAATATAAAATAAAAAGAACTTAATAAAGGTGTAAAAATATAAACAAAAATATAAAAATGACTTAAATAAAAGTGTAGAAAATATAAATTAATGAAGGATTAAAAGTGCTGAAAATATTAATAATGAAAGAAAAAATATAAAATAAAAATAACTTCAATAAAGGTGTAAAAATATAAACAAAAATATAAAAATGACTTAAATAAAAGTGTAGAAAATATAAATTAATGAAGGATTAAAAGTGCTGAAAATATTAATAATGAAAGAAAAAATATAAAATAAAAATAACTTCAATAAAGGTGTAAAAATATAAACAAAAATATAAAAATGACAAATAAAAGTGTAGAAAATATACATTAATTAAGGAATCAAAGGGCTGAAAATATAAATAATGAAAGAAAAAATATAAAATAAAAAGAACTTAAAGGTGTAAAAAATATAAACAAAAATATAAAAATGACTTAAATAAAAGTGTAGAAAATGTAAATGAATGAAGGAATAAAAGTGCTGAAAATATTAATAATGAAAGAAAAAATAAAAAGAACTTAAAGGTGTAAAAAATATAAACGAAAATATAAAAATGACTTAAATAAAAGTGTAGAAAATATAAATTAATGAAGGAATAAAAGTGCTGAAAATATAAATAATTAACAAAAAAATATCAAATTAAAAGAACTTAAAGGAGTAAAAAAATAAACAAATATAAAAATGACTTAAATAAAAGTGTAGAAAATATAAATTTATGAAGGAATAAAAGTGCAGAAAATATACATTAATGAAAGAATAAATATAAAAATAACTTAAATAAAAGTGTAAAGAAATAATGAGGAGTTGGCAACAGTGCTCCTCAAAAATGATGTCAACAACTTGCAGCATGTTTTAAAAAAAATTATTTCCTGAAATGTTTGTTTTGATGCTACTATTCACTGTTTTTAATGTTTGTCAACACGAGCGGTGTGAACTATCTCATAAAAAGCCTTGACTGCTGTATGTGTCAGGGACTCAAGCATGCGTCCTCCCCTGTTATTGTGTGAGGGCTCTCTCCAGTGGCATGAAGCCTGGTCTGCAGGACTGAGGAGCCTTCACACAGAATTAAGACAGGACAATAGCTGTGTGAGAGTGTGACCCACAATGGGCGAGCTGTGCACATTCACCATCACTAATGTGTGAATAGTTACACTTGGGCATGAGTGTGTGTGTGTGTGTGTTTCTGAAGCCAAGCCACAAGAGGAAGAAGCCTCTCCTCGTCTTTCTCCCCCCTCCGGTGGCCAACCATACAGGCCTTCAGTGTCCGTGTCTCCAGCTGGACGCCAAATGACACGGCCACCAAACACTCCAATGGCCAGAGGCGAGCCAACAGGAGCTCTTTGTGATGCCAGAGTGTGTTTTGAGTGTGTGTTTGACTCCGCGTGGCTGCTAAAACACTTTGACTCTTTATTGTGTTCTGGCCGCAAACGTTGGATTTTTTAGTCACAGTTTTGCTTGGAACCTAATCAGTTTGTGTTTACACACGTTCCTCATCTAGACTGCAACGTGACAGTCACTCACTCACACTAGTTTTCACCTCTGTGAACCATATCTCCTCCGGCGCTGGCAGCACTCGTGCAGCACAGATGTCCCAACCATCTCAGTCTGGTTTCTCTGACTTTATCTCCAAGGCCTCTAACATGTAATGTCCCTCTGATGTAGTCCTTCCTGATCCTATCCATCCTGGTCACTCCCAATGAGAACCATCTCAGAGGGCTTGGAGATAAAGTCAGAGAGGCCAGACTGAGATGGTTCTCATTGGGAGTGACCAGGATGGATAGGATCAGGAAGGATTACATCAGAGGGACATTACATCTTAGAGGCCTTGGAGATAAAGTCGGAGAGGCCAGACTAACATGTAATGTCCCTCTGATATACTCCTTCCTGATCCTATCCATCCTGGTCACTCTCAATGAGAACCATCTCAGTCTGGCCTGTCTGACTTTATCTACAAGGCCTCTAACATGTAATGTCCCTCTGATGTACTTGTTCCTGATCCTATCCATCCTGGTCACTCCCAATGAGAACCATCTCAGTCTGGCCTATTTGACTTTATCTCCAAGGTCTCTAACATGTAATGTCCTTCTGATATACTTCTTCCTGATCCTATCCATCCTGGTCACTCCCAATGAGAACCACACCACATTACATCACACCTGACACTTTTCTCCATCCGTTCCATCCTGCCTGCACATGCTTCTTCACCTCCTTATCACAATTGTTATTGTTCCTAACTGTTGACCACAGGGACTTAAAATCATCCGCCTTCTTTATCTCTTCTCCCTGTAACCTCACTCTTCCACTTGGGTCCCTCTCATTCACACACACATATACTCCGTCTTGCCGCTCACTTGTGTTGCCTATTTTGATGACTTATTTCCAGTGGATAGTATATCCATGCTGCCATACAAGCTGTACACGGTCTACTCTAACGTTTACTTTTTATAGTATTGTGCGTTAGAAAGGCAAATTACAGTGCAGTGAAGGCATGACATTGCCATGTTACTAACCTGTCTAATAGTAGACTGTCACCAGAGATAGTCACCGGCCAGTCTTCTGCCTCTGAACACTGAATCACACAAAGTGACTCACGCACTCGATACCGCTATATTCCGTTTTTACTTTCAGCGTACGCTTCTCTAAGGTAGAGGAAAAACGTGATGAAATGTTCATTTCTCTTCTGGCTAGGCTCTGATGAGAGGCTGTTCATGATGCGGAGCTAACGCTGTCGGCTGCACACCCGCAGGAAGAGTCGTGGACGCCTCCACATCCACAGCCCACGCATGGCGGTATTAGGGGTAAGAAATGACAATTACTTCAACACTACAACTGTGTGCCTTCTTGATGTGTTAGATGTCTACACTCTGAGTACAATCATGGGTCATTAAGCGATATATATATACATATATATGTATAATATACAGTACAACTGCACGACTCAGTGTAGTAGACACCGGAGGATACTGTAGTACTCTGTGTACTTCGTTACTTACTTAGTACTTAGTTCCATACTTAGACAGTGTCGTGTTGTCCTAAATCATATCCCCCAGTTTTTTTCCCCCGGGGCCTGCAGGAGTGGTAATCTCCTCAACTTGTATTATTTATCTCCAACCACAAGGTGGCGGCATTGCTGCATCTTTGTGCCATCTATGTGATTTTGTCTTTTTAATATTTAATTTTAATGTATGCATTATTTCTATGCATGCAGTAATCTTGTTTTTCCTCACTTTCATGATTAAATGCCTTAATACGTTTTGTAAGTCTGGATGTTATTAATGAGTATTATATAATACAAATAAATAAATATAAAAATAACGTAAAAGTGTAGAAATATAAATTAATGAAGGAATAAATATAAAAATAACTATAACCTAAATAAGTGTAAAAAAATTACAGCTTAAAGGTGTAAAAATATTTAAAAAAATGACTTGAATAAAAGTGTAGAAATACACATTAATGAAAGAATAAATATGAAAATCCAAATAACTTAAATAAAAGTGTAAAGAAATACTAAAAAATATATAAAAAATGACTTAAATAAAAGTGTAGAAAATATAAATTCACAATGGAATAAAAGTGCTGAAAATATAAATTAATGAAAGAAAAAATATCAAATAAAAAGAACTTAAAAAAATATAAAAATGACTTAAATAAGTGTAGCAAATATACATTAATGAGGGAAAAAAGTGCAGAAAATGTACATTAATGAAAGAATAAATATAAATATCTAAATAACTTAAAAGTGTAAAGAAATACTAATAAAATAATATAAAACAATATAGTGTCTAAAATACTAGATATACATAAAAATTGTAAATGACATCAGGAACCAGGAGTGTGTCGCAAAATAATGACCAAGTGAAACCACGGATCCCCGGTTGAGCCCATTCGAGAACCCCTGCTAAACATAAAGCCAGCAGAATCACATCCTACTTGATACACAACACCTGTATGTTGCAACCGTGACATCATCATCTTCATCATCATCTTCCTCCTCCTCTCCACAGAACCCCGACATGCTGACGAGGAAAATCAAGCTGTGTCACATCAACGCCCACATCACATGTCGACTGTGTGAGGGCTACCTGATCGACGCCACCACCGTCACCGAGTGTTTGCACACGTGTACGTCCTCTCACCTTTTTAATTACATGCTAATATATATTATAATGAATTTACTGCTTATATTTTATTGTATCCTTATTTATAACCATCCATACATTAATAACATATTTAAAGAATAAATCTCAGCTTTGTTTTATACATGATATATATAGTTTGTTATTATTGTGATGAGGTGTTTAGAATAAAACTAAGCTATTAAAGCTGTATTAGACAGTTATTTCCACTAGAGGGCGCCTTCTTACTTCATACACTGTGAGCACATTCATCATCTAGACCAGGGGTGGGCAAACTACGGCCCGGGGGCCACATCCGGCCCGCCAAGTGTTTGAATACGGCCCGCCCAATCTTTCAAAAGTATTTAATTTAAACTCAACATACAACCTGGCATCATGGCCTGAGCCAACCTTTTGATGGTTGTATCAATTTCGTTGTTTGACATGGTCTGTTGTTTACAAAGTGCTCCTGAAAAAAGAGACACAAGCACATAATAATAATAAAATTAAAATAATAATTATTATATTATTATTATAGCTGTTATGATTATTATATTTATTATATTAATGCTAATTGTTATATTAATTATATATAATAATATTGTTATATTTGCATATTTTACATAATAATAATCTAATAATTATTATTTTAATTTTATTTTAATTATTATAATATTTTATTATTTTTAAAATATTTAATTATAAATATAAAATAATAAATAATAATAGCAGATTGCATGACAATTTTAGAGATACAATAATACCAGGTGGACTGTTTCGTGTAAAATATATAGTCTGCCCCCCCCCCGGAAATTTTGTTATATCAATGCGGCCCGCGAGTCAAAAAGTTTGCCCACCCCTGGTCTAGACGCTTTAAACCCCCCCCCCCCCCCCCTTTCGCCTTTTTAGAAAAATCATCTCCATCGCAGTGTTTTGAAGAAAAGTCATTGACATCACGTCACCACTGCAGCTTTTTGCCTGCATGAAATCAGGATGACAGCGAAGAGACGGAGACGCGAGTGCAGTAAATCGTACCGCTGCCTTGATGTCGCAATAAAAGTCCCACAAATAGAACGATCAACAAATAAAGAAGAGTGAGACGAGTGGGAGTGGAAAAGTGATTTAAGGCCACTTGAAGTAGTTATTTTCTGCAACGTTTTCAAGTCCCCATGATTTGAAATTATTTATTCATCTGTACTGCACAGACTGAACTACAAATGGAAACCAGCGAAATGCAACAAAATGGAGACAAGTTTCTCATGAACACAGCATGCTAAACTAAGCTAACCCCCGCTAGCTTCAATTGAGCCATCCATCGGCGAAAAACTCCACCTCACGAGGGTCGCGGGGGTTGCTGGAGCCTATCCCAGCTGTCTTTGGGGGAGAGGCGGGGTACACCCTGGACTGGTGGCCAGCCAATCACAGGACACATATAGACAAACAACCATTCACACTCACATTCATACCTATGGACAATTTGGAGTCGCTAATTAACCTAGCATGTTTTTGGAATGTGGGAGGAAACCGGAGTACCCGGAGAAAACCCACGCATGCACGGGGAGAACATGCAAACTCCACAAAGAGATGGCCGAGGGTGGAATTGAACCCTGGTCTCCTAGCTGTGAGGTCTGCGCGCTAACCACTCTTCCGCCGTGTTGCCCTTGAATTAAACAATAAATTCCATTTTTATTGACCAAAATCTCATAGTTAAAAGTCCTCCCCGCTTCTCACAACCCCCCCCAAAAATTCACTGCGCATCCCCCAGGGGGCCCCCGCCTCACTATTTGAGAGGCACTGACATGAAGTAACACGTTAATGACAATAAAGACCACATATTAGATGTTAATAGCTTCCGAACATCTTTGATGCTAAACAGGATCATACAACAAACAACAGGACGATGCCCACTGGGATACATGGTAGTTGTCTATTACCCTGCATTGCCAGATTTGGACAAGGGAATGAACAATTTGATGTCTAAATATGCAATCTAGTTTAATCTGTGATTTGTGTGTGTGTGTGTGTATGTGTGTGTGTGTGTGTGTGTAGTCTGTCGAAGCTGCCTTGTGAAGTATTTGGAGGAAAACAACACGTGTCCCACATGCAGGATTGTTATTCATCAGAGCCATCCACTACAGTACATAGGGTGAGTGAGTCACACACACACACACACACACACACCGCCTATTTGGTCCCATTTTCAATTTCATCCTCATTGGGGTCGCAGAGGTATGCTGGAGCCTATCCCAGCTGACTTAGGGCAAAAGGCGGGGTACACCCTGGACTGGTCGCCAGCCAATCACAGGACACATATAGACAAACAACCATTCACACTCACATGTCAACAGGGCTCTTACAGTGTTCAAACCCCGACTATTTGTCCAAAACTTATAAAAGATAAAGATAAAAACAGATATAAATTTCAGAAAAATTAGGAGGAAAACAACATGTGTCCCTCATACAGGATTGTTAGGTCTGAGCCTGAGCAATTAAAAGAATAAAATGAGTGTAAAAGTGACTATAGGGGTGCTAGTTCATGTCAACGGGGCTCTTACAATGTTAAAACCCTGACTGTTTGTCAAAAACCTGATAGATAAAGATAAAAACAGATATAAATTTCAGAAAAATTTGGAGGAAAACAACAAGTGTCCCACATACAGGATTGTTAGGTCTGAGCCTGAGCAATTAAAAGAATAAAATGAGTGTAAAAATGACTATAGGGGTGCTATTTCATGTCAACGGGGCTCTTACAATGTTAAAACCCTGACTACGGCCTATTAGTCAAAAACTTGATGGATAAAGATTAAAATTGCAGAAGAATTTAGTTTCTGATGATATGCCTTTATTCGTCCCTCAGTGGGGAAATTGGCAAATTTTAATAGATATGCTGGAGCCTATCCCAGCTGACTTCGGGCGAGAGGCGGGGTACACCCTGGACTGGTGGCCAGCCAATCACAGGCCACATATAGACAAACAACCATTCACACTCACATGTCGACGGGGCTCTTATAATGTTAAAACCCTGACTACGGCCTATTATTAGTCAAAAACTTGATAAAGATAAAAACAGATATAAATTTCAGAAAAAAATCAGAGGAAAACAACATGTGTCCCTCACACAGGATTGTTAGGTCTGGACCTGAGCAATTAAAAGAAAAAAAGGAGTGTAAAAATAACTATAGGGGTGCTATTTCATGTCGAGGGGGCTCTTACAATGTTAAAACCCTGACTATAGCCTATTATTTCTCAAAATACATTTCAGAAAAAATTGGAGGAAAACAACATGTGTCCCACATACAGGATTGTTAGGTCTGAGCCTGAGCAATTAAAAGAATAAAAGGAGTGTAAAATAACTATAGGGGTGCTATTTCATGTCAACGGGGCTCTTACAATGTTAAAACCCTGACTACGGCCTATTATTGGTCATAAACTTAGATAAAGATAAAAACAGATGAAAATTGCTGAACATTTTTTCGTGTTTGTGTGTTTTATGTACCCGACCGCTGACCTAGACCGGGGGGCGGGGGGTTCAAAGTACGGCCCGGTGGCCATTTATACCTATGGACAACATATACATTCATACAACTCTGTAACTTTCCATGTGTAAAGTTATGGTGTAATCCTAATAACTATCAAATTACCAATAAGACTACTAAGATAGCTGCTTAGATGTTTTTTTCCATTCAGTTTTTCTTTCAATTGTCCAAGAGTTGTAGAACTTTGATGGGAAAAGCTAAAATTGGCTGCACTACCAAGGCTGGCCATTGGGGGGCACTGTTGCCCTGCTCTTGTTTGTACATCTGGCGACAACAAGAGGCAACACGTGTTTATTTTATTATTATCATAATACAACAAACTCTGCCATTGTCACACACGTGTCACCTTAACGAGGTGTTAATTTTTAATTATAAAGACATTTTAATTCAACCATAGCTACTTTGTGATCCTCAAAGAACACACAAGAAAGTATTTGGACACACAACAAGTGGTGCTAATGTGCTGACAGCCTTCTCCTCTGCTTCCCAGCCATGACAGAACAATGCAAGACATTGTGTACAAGTTGGTACCCGGACTTCAAGAGGGTACGTTTCATCTTCACATGGAGCATGTAACACGTATGAGTCCTCATAACGCCCTCATGCTTCGTCCTCCTCCATGTTTTTCCATGCTGCAGCGGAGATAAAGAAGCAGAGGGACTTCTATCAGAAACTGGGCATGGAGGTTCCTGGCGACATTAAAGGGGAGCTTTGCAACATGAAGACGCATCTAGACCAGCACAACGGTACGAGACACCAAAACACCCTCATCATGACCGTTTTACTTGAATTATAAATGACTATAGGGGTGTTATTTCATGTCGACAGGGTTCTTATAATGTTAAAACCCTGACTATGGCCTATTATTAGTCAAAGACAGGCTCTAATAGTGGTAAAAAGTCATAAAACGGGTTTTGCATGCACTAACTATGAAAATATTATTATTAAAATTAAAATATTAATATTTATTGAATTATTTAGCCTGAGCAATTAAAAGAATAAAAGGAGTGTAAAAGTGACTATAGGGCTGCTATTTCATGTCGACGGGACTCTTATAATGTTAAAACCCTGACTACGGCCCATTATTAGTCAAAGACATATTATAATGCAGTATTGATGAGACACGGCACGATCGAATTGAAAAAAAGGTCTCCTCCCATTCCATGTGGAAGTGGTACATTTTTGTCCTTCCCCACTCAGTTTGAAACACTGTCTTATGCTAAATTGGAGAGTCTAACAAGCTAGCTTGCAATGCTAGCGGTGGATGTCTGTTATGTCCATGTTATGTATGTGTGAAGGTGGCTTTGGGGTGTTATTTTAAGTCTGCAAGGCTCTAATAGTGGTAAAAAGTCATAAAACGGGTTTACATGCACTAACTATGAAAATATTATTATTGAAAATAAAATTAAAAATATTAATATTTATTGAATTATTTAGCCCGAGCAATAAAAAGAATAAAAGGAGTGTAAAAGTGACTATAGGGGTGCTATTTCATGTCGACAGGGCTCTTATAATGTTAAAACCCTGACTGTGACCTATTATTAGTCAAAAACTTGATAAAGATAAAAACAGATACAAATTTCAGAAAAATATGGAGGAAAACAACACGTATCCCACATACAGGATTGTTAGATCTGAACCTGAGCAATTAAAAGAAAAAAAGGGGTGTAAAAGTGACTATAGGGGTGCTATATCATGTCGACAGGGCTCTTACATTGTTAAAACCCTGACTGTGGCCTATTATTAGTCAAAAACTTGTTATATAAAGATACAAACAGATGAAAATTGGAGAAAAGTTTTTCATGTTTGTGTGTTTTGTGTACCCGACCGCTGACCTAGACCGGGGAGGGGGTTCAAAGTATGGCCCGGGGGCCACTTGTGGCATCATTGTCTGAGATAACATTTGTTTTGCTTTTTCCACACAATTGAAATGAATCTAAACAATATATTGACGTTAGTGGGTCAATCCAAATGGGTTATACCACTGTATGAAATGTCAAGGTAAGGAATGAAAAAACTGTGCTGATGTTGATGCAAGTGATGCAAAGACTGGGGATCCGGAAAAAAGCACTACCAGCACAGCAACACTTGAATGGAGATTATCCGTGAAGACTTTCCCTTCAGCCAATCGGGGGGGGGGCTCCTTGTGCTCAGGCAGCATCTTGTGAAAGCAGCTCCGAGTGAGGGCTGTCACGCTGGCGGGCGTAATCGCTCATTTAATCCCTGCCTCTGATTCTGATAATTAAGGCGCAAATAGAAGAAGGGCTCCTCTCTCGCCTCCCATTTGAAAGGATGTTTTGCTCACATGCTAACAGGACGTTCAAACACCAACAAAGCCACTGACTGCCAGATAGATATTTATTTTCAGTTTCTTTTTTTAAGCTGATATTCTTCTTCGGTGCGTAGCATAGTTTTATTCGTTATGTGTGTACAGTTTTTATGCCACATAAATCGTACACCCCGAGCTTAAATTTTTCCGCACAGCATCCTTATTGCGTTCACACACACACACACACACACACACACACACACACACACACACACACACACACACACACACACATTTGGGTTCAGCCCTGTTGGTTCTAACGGGAGAAGTGATGCTCCTCATTAGCTCCTATTTGAGGACAAAGCAAAGTTAACACTTGCACAGATCACACAACACGCTAACTGCAGGCGACAGCGGTCCCGGGCAGCGCAGCAGAACGGCATTGCACTTAATTAAAACAACCCCCCCTCCACCCCCACCCCCATCTACGAGAAACAGAAGTAGAAAGTTCCTCTGGGCATCCGCAAGAGCAGCTGATGGAAATAAAAATCAACGCTTCCAAGTATTTGCTCACATGGCGGCGATTCCCGATGCCACCGAATGGTGCTGTTGACGCCAGGAAATGAGAGGATAGTGGGAAAACGAGTCAAGCGGCATGTTCATTCATTCAATTTTTACCGCTTTTTGTGGGGGGTGCTGGAGCCTATCCCAGCTGTCTTCGAGCGAGAGGCGGGGTACACCCTGGACTGGTGGCCAGCCAATCACAGGGCACATATAGACAAACAACCATTCACACTCACATTCATACCTATGGACAATTTGGAGTGGCCAATTAACCTAGCATGTTTTTGGAATGTGGGAGGAAACCGGAGTACCCGGAGAAAACCCACGCATGCACGGGGAGAACAGGCAAAAAAAGTGGAATTGAACGCTGGTCTCCTAGCTGTGACTAATTCTGTTTCTGCTGGACACAGTCCAGGGTGTACCCCGCCTCTCGCACGAAGACAGCTGGGATAGGCTCCAGCACCCCTCGTGAGGATAAGCTGTAGAAAATGAATGAATAATCATTTACACTACACCACTGGTCAAAAGTCGTTCAAGTCCAATGAATAGCTTAAAAAATGCCAGAAAATAATGTGATTTTTCAGAATTATACACAAAATGGGTCAACAATTTGAAGCTGTTCTGCAGAAATGGTAGCGTCCATCTTGATTAATTAATTAATTTCATTATATAAAGGTCAGTGGACATGGATTGATGTGTTTGTTTACATGTACTCGCTTGTCTTCAGTGCCGCTCGGCTGTATGGACGCTAAGACTACCCGCTAGTAGGCAATACTAAAGCAATTGACCGATGACCGCTCGATGGCGCCACCTTAAACTCCCAGGCTCAGGTGGTGGCGTGAAGGTGATATGGCAACAACAAGACCCAGGTCCTCTTGATAAGCAATCACGTAGCTTGACTCTGGAGACGGTCTCCGTGGAGACTGCTCAGCAAACACACACACACACACACACACACACGGCGTAGGGCAATCCTCTCAGGGATCAGTGACAGTTTGCCCAAATGGAAAATGGCTTCTAGATTGGTAAATGCAATCCCATCTCCACACACACACACACACACACACACACACACACACACACACACACACACACACACACACACACACACACACACACACACACACACACACACACACACACACACAGCTATACCCAATACTTGCACTGAATGAAGAGCGAATAGAGTGAATTTCTTTGTTTTTTCGAGGAAAGCAATACCTTGGTGCATCGTGTCTTGTCGCAACACAGCAATTACGTGCGTGAGAAGCGCTGCTCGTAGCCAAACATTTAATACGAAAACACACAAAGACGTCTCACTTGTCAGCATCCGTGATATTGCCCATAAACTTATTTTTTTTATTATATACGCGTGTAAACAATACAGACAAAGCACCCTACAGTCTTAGAATGTTGTTGTCATGTGAGCAAACACTGCGTTTATACACTTAAAGGGGGACAAGAATGGAACGCGGGATCGACAGGCGAATTGGTGCGCCGTCTGCGGTGATGCGGACTCTACATCAGTCCGTTGTGGTCAAGTGAGAGCTAAGCCGAAAGGCAAAGCTCTCAATTTACCGCTCGATTTACAGACGTTCCTACCCTCACATATGGTCACCGAAATGAGGTTCCACACCGCAGGGTGGCTGGGGTCCTCCCTTTAGAGATAAGGTGAGAAGCACTGAGAGACTCGGAGTAGAACCGCTACTTCTCTGCTTTGAGAGGAGCCAGATGAGGTTGGCTTCGGCGTCTGGTTAGGATTTCAGGGCACGGGGAAGACCCAGGGCACGTTGTAGGGACTAGGTCTCCCAACTGGTATGGGAACGCTTCGGGATACGCCGGGTGGAGCTGAACAAAGTGGCTGGGGGGAGGAAAACAACTTTATTTGTAGAGCACTTTTCCTGCAAGGACATGCACCACAAAGTACTTTACAGAATTAAAAACAATTACCCCAATTAAAAAGAAAAGCCCCTCCCTCCCACCCTCCATACTAGACACGCACACACAATCACACACAGTAGGGAGACATGGCACGGCATTGAGGATCAAGGAAACGGCATCTTTGGGGCCGTCCACACTGGGGGTCCATCGGGGGACCAGCACCCGGGCCCCCCCGACTCCGAAAGACCCCCATATCAAAGGGAGGAACCCCCAGCCGGCCGGGTCGAAGGGACCCAAGGACGGCACCCCCATCAGCAGACCCGACACAACCCCCAGTGTGGAGTACCCCCCCCCCCCCCCCCCCCCATGAGGAAACACTGGAATTAAAAGCTAAAGACTAAAAGCATAAAATAGGACTAAAAAGATAAAAACGTAAGAAGAGTTTAAAATATTAGTGAAAAGCCAAATTAAAAAAGTGTGTTTTTAATGGGGCGGCACGGCGGGCGAGTGGTTAGCGCGCAGACCTCACAGCTAGGAGACCAGGGTTCAATTCCACCCTCGGCCATCTCTGTGTGGAGTTTACATGTTCTCTCCGGGTTTTCTCCGGGTACTCCGGTTTCCTCCCACATTCCAAAAACATGCTAGGTTAATTAGCGACTCCAAATTGTCCATAGGTATGAATGTGAGTGTGAATGGTTGTTTGTCTATATGTGCCCTGTGATTGGCTGGCCACCAGTCCAGGGTGTACCCCGCTTCTCGCCCAAAGACCCTCGTGAGGAAAAGCGGTAGAAAATGAATGAATGAATGTTTTTAATGGGTGAAAAAGAATGCTCAGTGTATTTGTAGTACGGTTCTCCGTGGGTCGATCACAACTTTTATCTTGGGGACCAAAGGCAGTATTTTCTGCTCTAAAATCTGCTCTAACTTCTTTAATATTTGTGATAGAGCAGGAAATAAGTTGTCAAATGAAGTGATGCTAGTATTCTATAGATTGCTAGTACGACATGTTATGAATGTTACTACATTGTCACAACATGAATATAATACCATAAAACATTGTTTTGGAGGGATTTTAATAGTGGAGGGGTTTGTAGTCCCATATCTGTGTTTTTTAATGAGTCTATTTTTATCTGTTTTTATATCTTTAAAACACACAGAAAAGAGAAAAACGTGTGTTGATGTGTCAGGATTGGGGACGATGGGCAGATTTCCTGTGTTTTATTTTCTTGTCAAAGCTCATTAAAATGTTTTTTTTTTCCCTAGAAAGGTTGTGATGGTAACCGGGGATGCTGATTAGAGGGTAGCTTGTACCAGACAGACAGCCGCCCGTATAAAGGATGCCTCTGACGTCTTCAGACATGTAATTGCTTTTCAACCGGACGTCTCTGCAGGGGCTGATGTCGTGCTTAAGCATCTGTTACCCAAAAAAAAATAATAAAAATGGCCCAGCGTTCCAATAAAGTGTTTTCAAAAGCAAGATCTGAGAAGTCTCACTGCGCTAGCTCTTGTTTCTGACAAATATTTGTGCATCAACAGGGGACGCCAAGTCAGAAGACACGGCCAATAAGGAAGCGGGAGAGGAGAAACCAGAGGAGGACAACGACTATCACCGTAGCGACGAGCAGGTATGCATTTTTAGCTTCATTAAAGAAATGTTAAAAAATTCAATGGTTTCTTCAGATGTCCCACAATAGTGTAAAGCAGGGGTCTCAAACTCAATTTACTTGGGGGCCACTGGAGCTATGGTCTGGGTGAGACTGGGCCACATCAGATTCCCCCCCCCCCCAAAAAACGCATTTATTAAAAACAGAAAAATATCCAAACTTTTTCAGTGCTTTGGTTCCGATTTTCTACAATAAAAGCTCTGATAAAACATTCCACTGTTCTCAAATATCTTCATTTTTATTTTTCTGCACAAAATAAGATGAAAAATAAATAAACAAATCAAGAATAAAGAAAATCAATCAATCAGTAATAAATAAATAAATATAATAATAATAATAAAATGGCAAATAATAAAAACTTAAGAAACCACATATAGTTGGTGGGTAGACAAATGATTTTTTTCAGATTAAAATGAACAAAGCATTATTAGAGCCCTGTAGACATGACAAAACACGACTATAGTCACATTTATACTCTTTATTTACAACATATTGCGCAACTGCAGGGTCTTGAGACACATGCTAACTCGCAAACTAGAGAGCTAGCGACCTAAACGGTAGCCCTCAAGTTATTTCCTTTAAACTTAAAAAAAGCCAAAAACTTACCACTTCCACACGGATAGGGAGGATAACTATTAACAGTTATTTAACCTTTAACATGAACATTAATCAAACGTAATCATTTTTTCTGGGTACATGATACCATACAGCATCCATATCAAACTTGCACGGGCCGCACTAACATTAAACTTTCATATCAAGGCGGGGGCCTCAAACTAGTGTCCTGTGGGCCACATTTGGCCCGCGGGCCGCGTGTTTGAGACTTAAAACTAAAATGAATGCAATCTAATGCAATTCTTTTAGAATAACGTTGTAATATTATGCAGCAAAAATATCTTTTTGGTAGCATATGTATATTCATTCATTCATTTTCTGCCACTTATTCTCACTAGGGTTGCTGGAGCTTATCCCAGCTGACTTTGGGCGAAAGCCAATGGCAGGGCTCGTATAGTCAACCATTCATACTTCATTCATTCATTCATTTTCTACCGTTTATCCTCACGAGGGTCATAGTTGACGCATAAACAATTCTTTATGACCTTCTTAATATACTTTTGAACATTATTAGAGCCCTCTAGACATGATATAACACCCCTATAGACACCTTTACATTCATTTTGTCCAATATAGTAGACATAATAAGACATATATAAGACTTGTGTGTGTGTGTGTGGGGGGTTGGCAGGGTTTGACTTCAGGTCACATGTGGGTTATGGCTGCAACAGCCAAGTCTGGTGCTTGTGTGTCCATAACATTACTGACACCTAGCGACCCGTGTAGAATACTACATATCACAATATCTTCGAATGAGTCTTCTGAATACCCAGCTGTCTTCAGGCGAGAGGCGGGGTACATCCTGGACTGGTGGCCAGCCAATCACAGGGCACATATAGACAAACAACCATTCACACTCACATTCATACCTATGGACAATTTGGAGTCGCCAATTAACCTAGCATGTTTTTGGAATGTGGGAGGAAACCGGAGTACCCGGAGAAAACCCACGCATGCACGAGGGTGGGATTGAACTCGGGTCTCCTAGCTGTGAGGTCTGCTTAGCACTAGACCGCCGTGCCGCCCCATTCATACTTATTTTCCAATTAAAACATGCATATTTTTGGAATTAATGTGGTGTCTGAATACCTGGAATAAACCCACACTGAACATGCAAACTCCATACAGAGATGCCCAAATGGAGATCTTCCAGTTCTCCCAGTTGTGCGGCTATTTTGGGAACCTTTCCAAGGGAAAGACAATAACATGCACACTGCAACTGTGAAATAGGATGAACAAGTCTGTGTAAAGAAGCACAAAGATCAACTTGGGTCTCCCTAATGGTTCGCTCCTCCGCTGCTTCGCCTGACAAGGGCGGAGATGGCGCCCTTTGGGTGCTCGGCAGCGGCGGAGAATGCATCGGGAATTGGTTATGTGGGCTCGCCTGTCTGCGCTGAATGCAGAGGTGTCAGATGTCACAGAGCCGGGAGGATGAGAAAAATGAGAGGAACGTACAAACGAGTTTTTTACATTTTACATTTCAGTGTACTAATTCTTGGCTTATATAGTTTTTATATTGCTGTTGAATGGGGGGCGGGGGGGGCAAGTCCACCTTGAACAGAGGTGGGATTTCTCCTGTGTGTAAGGGTGGGGGTATGGAGTATGGAGTTTAACATGTGATATGTCTCATATGGATATGGATATACTTTTGAACATTATTAGAGCCCTCTAGACATAATATAACACCCCTATAGACACTTTACATTCGTTTTGTTCAATATAGTACACATAATAAGACTTCTCCATCGCTGCCCCCACCCTCTGGAAGTCTTTGCCCCATTCACTCCGGGCTTGCCCCGACCTTCCCACCTTCCAAAAACAACTCAAAACCCATGTGTTTAAATCAGTTTTTAATGTCTAACTTTTTATACCTGACCACTGCACCCCGCCCCGTCCCGCTTTTAGCCTTTTTTTAGCGCTGAATGAATGATTGGATATTGTATTTTAATGCATCGTTTACTCTGTTTTTACACAACCCTATTTTAATTTTTTTCTCTACTGTAAAGCGTCTTTGTGTACTCTGAAAAGCGCTATACAAATAAAATGTACTATTATTATTATTATTATAAATAAGACTTGTATGTGTGTGTGTGGGGGGTGGGGGGGGTGGCAGGGTTTGAAGTCAGGTCACATGTGGGTTATGGCTGCAACAGCCAAGTCCGGTGCCTGTGTGTCCATAACATTACTTGACACCTAGCAACCAGTACATATCACAATATCTTTGAATGACTCTTCTGAATGCCTTATATTTTGTATTTTATTTGAAATTGCTTAATTTAGACAAAAAAATCTGTACAATTTTCTTAAAATGCATATTTTAAAATGAATTATAAGCCATATTCAACCACGAAAGAGAAAGATTTATTTTGTAGAGCACTGATTCCCAAAGTGTGGGCTGCGGCTCCCTGGTGGGCCGTGGTGGTACTGCAGGTGGGCCATGAGCGGTCATTAAAATTATTAATCATTTTTGCAAATATTATTTTAAAAATTATTTTTATTGTAAAATATTTATTGCACGATTTTAAAATATTCTAGGCTTGTTATAATATTTATTATATAAATATTATATATATAATATATTTATAGGCCCAAGTAATAACCTTGCTGGGGGGGTCATTAACGGAGGAGCATGTAGTATGTAGTGGCGGGAAAAATGGAGCCCAGTTGAAGAAAAAAATACAAAAATTATAATAATAAGTGAAGTGCTCGGAGAACACAGTATTTGGCCTATGTACTGTTTATAGGATAAAGGTGGGCCGTGGACATATTGTATATTTTCAAGTGGGCCCTGAGTGGGTACAGTTTGGGAACCCCGAATGTAGATTGAAGCTGGGAAATTTGAAGCACCAAGTACCGTATTTCCCATTCAACACCAGTTTTATGGTATCACCGCATGAAAGAGCAGCTCTGTCGCTATCTTCCCTGGCGGAATATTATATATTATATATATACCAATATAATATTGGTGTTGGTGCTGTTACGGCAGAACAGTGTAAAAAAAAAAGGTGGAAAAATACCATCTTTTCCTTAGCCTGTGAAGGGGGCTCAGTTAAGCAGACAGCGTGTGAAGTCTTATCACGCCGTCTCATATTTCCTTGTGAGGAATAAGGTCATGTTTTAATCAACTCCTGTGGGGGTGGAGGTTAGGAAAGCTCTTGTAAATGTGATGAATTATTTTGGGCTTGAAGTCTCGACTCCTTTGGAGAAAAACAAAATGTTAAAAAAAATGTACTTTGGTGCTAAATTATTTACTGACCTTTCAACGAGTGTGTGTGATTTTTTTGGGATCCTTCACTGAAATTCACCACTGAAATACCCAGGCGGGGGTGTCTAATATGTGGCTCGGGGGCCATTTTCGGTTGATATTTGATATCAAGCAGAAATGGCTTCCATTACAGCAAATAGATGTTAGTATTTGTTTGATATCTTGGGATTTCACAACTTTTTTTCCCCCAAAATCACAACTACTTCAACTTGCTGATATAGTTCATCTTCAAACAGCTAAAATAATGCATAAGGCTAAAAATAAGCAATTAGCTAAAAATGTCATCCAATACTTCTCTACAAGAGAGGAGAAATATGATCTCAGGGAAGAAGTACATTTGAAACACTTCTATGCTAGGACTACGTTATGCTAGCCATAGCATTTCAGTATGTGGAATCAAACTATGGAATGGATTGAGTAAGGAAATCAAACAATGCACAACGATGAGCCAATTCAAGAAACAATACAAGCAGTTGATGTTTGCTAAATACAAGGATGAAGAGTCTTGAACCAGTCATGATTTTGGTCCTTAAAAAAAATGAGCTGCAGGCTTCAATAGGGTCCAAGGCCACACCTTGAACACCCTTGATAATGAGACAACTACTAAGGTACACTAAATTGTTGGTCCCAGTTTTAACCACCATGTTTGCGTGTTCACAGGTCAGCATCTGCTTGGAGTGTAACAGCAGCAAACTTCGAGGCCTAAAACGTAAATGGATCCGCTGCTCAGCACAAGCCACCGTCCTCCACCTCAAGAAGTTCATCGCCAAAAAGCTCAACTTGACGTCCTTTAACGAGGTAAATTCAGCAACGCGTCGGAGCCTCAATGCCAACAAGTCGACATTCATCCCAAAATCGACCACTTCTTCCACCAAAATATTCAGCTCATTGAAATTCATTCAATTCCTTTTGCGGAATTCCACACTTGTACTACACCATCCATCCATTTTCTATACCGCTTATCCTCACGAGGGTCGCGGGCATGCTGGAGCCTATCCCAGCTGTCTTCTACACCCCGGACTGGTGGCCAGCCAATCACAGGGCACATATAGACAAACAACCATTCACACTCACATTCATATCTATAAATAAAGAAAATAAACTACAAATAGGGCGGCACGGCGTTCGAGTGGTTAGCGCGCAGACCTCACAGCTAGGAGGTTCCAGGGTTCCAGGAACCAGGGTTCAATTCCACCCTCGGCCATCTCTGTGTGGAGTTTCCATGTTCTCCCCGTGCATGCGTGGGTTTTCTCCGGGTACTCCTGTTTCCTCCCACATTCCAAAAACATGCTAGGTTAATTAGCGACTCCAAATTGTCCATAGGTATGAATGTGAGTGTGAATGGTTGTTTGTCTATATGTGCCCTGTGATTGGCTGGCCACCAGTCCAGGGTGTACCCCGCCTCTGGCCCGAAGACAGCTGGGATAGGCTCCAGCACCCATGCGACCCTTGTGAGGAAAAAGCGGTAGAAAATAAATGAATGAATGAATGAACTACAAATAAATATAATTTCTTTACATTTCTTAACCCATTTTAAACCCACTGGTCTTCACTGGTGTCACAGGTATGCTGGAGCCTCCTCCCAGTTGCCTTTGAGCAAGGGTACTGGTGGCCATGAATGTTAAATCACATCAGCATAGCTGATAACATGACTTGCATTGCTATTGTGGCCGGCTGTAGAAAATAACCCCAAACCTGATATATATCCATGATATATATACCAAGCGCCCGCAAGGTATGCTGGGTAGTCCGTGGTACTCTTTTGACCAACATTTTGCTTGTCGCATTTTTGCTAGGAGGAGTTAACACACTCCTTACATTCAATTAACAATATTGTTGTTGCAATTGAACTACCCAGCATGCCTTGCGAGCGCTGGGAAATAACAGTTTTCAGTTACGTGTTATGTTTACCGCTCAGTTGTTGAATTACGTCACATGTTGACTTGCTGTGATTGGCGTCGCTTTTATTTTGTTGCACCGTGAGCAAGCATGTCGCTTCTGCTTGATGCTACATGTATACAGGTGTATACGGTGGGAAGTGTGCATTACAGCACGCTCGCCCGTGTAGGTAACACCCCCCCCCCCCCCCCGGGTACTTAGTGCACTACGTGCTCAAAAGCACGCAAGTACGCACTTTGAGACACAGCCATCAATTACGAGCTGTGTCCATTTCCTGTTTCGTCCATGCGGCGACTTCATCAGTACGACCTGGTGAAGATTATACAAAGACTTCCACGTGTCTTTGGAAAAGTAGAAATACTGTACTTTCATGAGACTTGACGGCTTTTTGGTGAGGATAACGAGCTTCGCCTCAAAAGCCGAGCGACTTCCTGCTCAGCTTCAGGAAGATCAAGACCACTTCTCTCATGTCTTCTCCTCTTAGAAGTCTCACAAGGCTTTCTTCTTGACTTTTTGGGGGGTTTTGTGGCTTCTTTTGCTCAAGACAAACCGCATTGGAGTGACCTCTACAGCCAACAGGGGGCGCTGTGGCGGCGCAGCTTGAGCATCTTTTTTTATTCGCAGAAAATGTCCTTACTTTTTTTCTTTAAATATTGTGACTTTATTCTCTTAAAATTACAGCTGTTTTTCTCATTTAATTTTTTTTTGTTTCAAATGTCCTTAATTTCTTCTGCGAATAACTACTTTCTTTAAATATTGTGACTTTATTCTCTTAAAATTACAGCTGTTTTTCCCCATTTAAATTTTTCTTGTTTAGATATGGGTCTAGTATGGAGGGTGGGAAGGAGGGGCTTTCTTTTTTCTTCATTGTTTTCCTTTTTAATTGTGGTAATTGTTTTAATTCTGGAAAGCACTTTGTGTTGCATCTCCTTGCAGGAAAAGTGCTATACAAATAAAGTTGATTTGATTTGATTTGATATGAGTCATAATATGAGGAAAAATGTAATTTCAGTAGCATGGAGTTGAAATATTGACATTATATGTCATTATATAATGAAAACAAACAACAAAGTTTTTTTGAGGGAAAATTAGGTTGCTGAAAAAAATGACAATGTTTGGGGAATTAAATCAAAATATTACTGGAATAAAGAAAATGTACAAAAAGAAAGTTGAAATTGCTGGAAAATTTGGAGAATGGCAGTAAAAAATGCTATATATTTACTAAAATGAAGTCAAAATATTATGGGAATAATATTATGAAAATAATATTATGTGACTTTATTCTCTTAAAATTACAGCTGTTTTTCCCCATTTAAATTTTTCTTGTTTAGATATATTTTTGGACAGAAAATGTCCTTTATTTCTTCTGCGAATAAAGTTTTTCTTTAAATATTGTGACTTTATTCTCTTAAAATTACAGCTGTTTTTCCCATTTAAATTTTTCTTGTTTGAGCCAAGCCCCCGCCATGTTGGAATGAACAACAGCGTCCTTGTCATTAGCTTTTATTTAAGTTTTCGTATTTAATGATTTGATTTTTTTCCCCTCCCTTTCTCACAGTTGGACATTTTATGCAACGAGGAAATCCTGGGCAAGGACCACACTTTAAAATTTGTGGTAGTGACAAGATGGAGATTTAAGGTATGATTCTGTATTTGAACGTTGACTCGAACAGGATGTGAGGTGCATGCCAGAGCTGCAGGTGGCGCTGTAACCCTTCACCCTTTAAAATTCCTGGAAAAAGACAGAAAAACTACAATAGTGATCCAGTTGTGGCGATACATGAGCGCCCCCACGTCTACCACCAATACCACTTCTTGTCTTTCTTTTCCAGAAATCGCCCCTCCTGCTCCATTACAGACCCAAGATGGATCTGCTGTAGCGAAAACGGACACTTTTTATTTTTTATTTTTATGTTGTTCCTTCCCCCCCCCATCCCCCCCCCCCCCCCCCCCCCCCCCGGCGTCCGCAGACTGTGCTGACTCATCTTTTTAACAAACGTATGCAAAGACGATCAACCAACAGCGAGCAAACGCCACAACAGACGACACTCACACAAGCCAGCAGCTCGGGATGGTCAAAAAGGAAGGGGAGGGGCTTACGCCTCCCGCGCAGGTACTGCAACACTGGCGGCTTTTTTTTTGTCTTGTTTGTTTTAGGAACAAAAAATGTTTTTTTGTAAATGTTGATTTTTTTGCGCTACATCCGAGATATGTGAAGAGGAAAAGAACAAAAAAAAAAAACTAGAAATGGAGATAAAGCATATATTTATACTTTTGTACAGTTTAAGAGACTAAAGACACTACTGGTGCTCTGTTTACATGCAAACGAGATGTCGGGAATCACATGACCATCTTTTGGCCAATGGAAACGGAGAATGGTTTTATATGAAATGTTTTTTTTCTTCTTTCTCGGGAGCACGGAAAGTTTATGGCAAAGATTTTTTATAACAGGCGTCCATCCTAAGCTGGTTATCAAGTAAAATGTCTCTGAATGTGTCCCCCCCCCCCGTTCTTTTTTTTGTCGTCTCTTTGCTATTGATGATTGTCAATTGTGAATAGGCTGAATTGTGTAGTAATTTATGTTCTATATAGCGATATTGTACATAGAATGTGCGCCTAGAGAGTGTGAGAGACTTGAGACTGTTAATTTGAGCGCATCCAGAAGTGCTATCGGTATCTTATCAGTATCATTTGTTCTTTTCTTTTTCCACTTGAAACCAAAACCATGTGGGAAAAAAAACAACTTAATTTACTTCTATTAAGTCAATCAAACGTCTGGCGTGTAGGTAAACAACAAAAGTAAAGCCGCAAAGTACACTAAATTATATAATAAGATTACGCAATACCATCACAGCCCCCCCGCCCCCCTCCAAACTATTTCCGGGTTAACCCAGAGGTGTCCAAAGTGCGGCACGGAGTATATTTGCTGTTTTTTATCGTCCCGCAGAGCATTCCAAAAATATATCTAAACAAAAATAATTTAAATGGGGAAAAACAGCTGGAATTTTAAGAGAATAAAGTCACAATATTTAAAGAAAAAAGTAAAAAAAATTATTGCAAATGCAAATACCTTTTTTATTCGCAGAAAATATCCTTATTTTCTTCTGCGAATAAAGTTTTTCTTTAAATATTGTGACTTTATTCTCTTAAAATTACAGCGGTTTTTCCCATTTAAATTTTTCTTGTTTCAAATGTCCTTAATTTCTTCTCCGAATAACTTTTTTCTTTAAATATTTTGACTTTATTCTCTTAAAATTACAGCTGTTTTACCCCATTTAAATTTTTCTCGTTTATTTTTTAAGTCATTATATTATGAAAACAAACAACAAAGTTTTTGTAATTTGAGGGAAAATTAGGTTGCTGAAAAAAATTACAATGTTTGGGGAATTAAATCAAAATATTACGGGAATAAAGAAAATGTACAAAAAGAAAGTTGACAGTAAAGAGAATGGCAGTAAAAAAAAATGGAAAGAATTGGGAATAAAGTCAGGATTCCGAGAAGAAAGTTGAAAATTTTGGAAAATTAAAACAACAACAAAAAGGGGGGGGGGGCTGTAATTTTCAGAGAATAACGTCAAAATATTAAAGCTTAAAAAGTTGATTTTGATGAAAAAATTTGAAATTTTCTGAATCAAGTTTTTATAGAAAGAACAAAAAAATTTCATTTTTGGTACAGAAAAGTTATAATCTGATGGGAATAAAGTCATAATTACGAGAAGAAAAATGTGAAAATAAAAATAAGAAAACAACAGAAAAAAACAGTAGTTTTTGGAGAATAAAGTCAAAATATTAAAGTGAAAAAAGTTGATTTTGATGGGGAAAATAATGTGAAATTTTATGAATAAAGTAGTAAAAAGTCATGTAAATTTAGTGGCAAAGATAGGATATATTAAATAACATATATATTTTTTTTAAAGAATGAAAACCCCCCACAAAATCTGTCTTTTTTGGAGCATTAGATTATAAAATGTTATAAAAGGAAAACTTATAATATTATGGGAATAAAGTCAAAATATGATTGGAATAAAGACATAATATAATGAGAGGAGTATTTACTAAAACAATTTAAGATACAAATTAAAAAATCTTGAAAAAAACAGCGAAAATGCGGAAAATTAATTAAAATCAGATACCAATTATTGTATTTATTAAAATTTTTTATGCTGATACTGGGCGATAATTATCGGACATCCCTAATATCAAAACATTCGTCATTTCTATTATAGTCTAAAATACAAATTCGTAAAAAGTATTTCTTTTTGTGTGTTGGTGTCGAATGGAAAAACAAAAGAACGAATGATCGAGACATTAATTAACATCAGAGTCTATACTTTTCTTTATTTGTGGAGAAATAAGTTCTATCAGTCCCGTGGCCACGCCGATATGTTTGGTACGTTCCGACAAAAGCTTCTAAACTTAACCCGTCCCTCCTCGCCTCGTCTGGCCAACGTCTGGCCAACGTCTAGAGTTACGACATGAGCAACAATTCCAAAAGTAGACACGCAGGAAACGTGTTTGAGGAACGTGCGGCGCGTTTGGTTTCATGCAGAGTGGTCATCCCTCCATCCTGATGATGTCTGTTGCCATCTTCTTTTTTTAAATCATTTTGATGATTTGATCTTACAGCGAATAAAACCCATAAAATCGAAGTCAATATTTGGTATATATTGATGATGCTGTTTTGTGGTTGAATATGGCCTATTATTATTTTCCAGCATAAAAATGGCTAAATCAACTAAAACATGAATGCATAAGATGCATTCAGAGATGTTGTGATGACATGTAGTATTCTTTCCTGGTCCTTTGGTGTCCTTTGATAATACTACATTGATGCGACAATAGCCACCGCAGGAAGTACTGTACAGAAACCGAAAGTTAAAAAAATATAACAACAACAAGGAACTCTCCCAAATCTAACATGTGAGTCTATATTGTGTCTTATTTGCACTTATTAAATCTACTACACTGGGTAATAGGAGTGTAAAGGTGACTATAGGGGTGCTATTTCACGTCTAGAGGGCTCTAATAATGTTAAGAACCCTATTCAGATGGTTGTGAACAGGGTTGCTTTGCTAAATATAAAAATACTCAAGGTACTTTGAGGAACTTTACTCGGCACCTTCGAGTCTGGAACTGATGAACCGGGGATTACCGTCAATAAAGTTGCTAAATAACAATAACAAAAATACTCATATTACATATTATTACTCATATTAGACAATAATATAGACTATATTCTGTGTAGGAACTCCTTGCTGTACGGTCCTGAATGTTCCATATCGACTTTAAACCAACTTTTTTTGTTTGTTTGAGGTGACAATAGGGGTGCTATTTCATGTCTAGAGGGCTCTAATAATAAGAACCGTATTCAGATGGTTGTGAACAGGGTTGCTTTGTTAATATAAAAATATTCAATGTACTTTGCGGGACCTCACTCGGCACCTTTGCGTCTGGAACCGATGAACCGGGGATTACTGTCAATAAAGTTGCTAAATAACAATAACAAAAATACTCATATTGCATATTATTACTCATATTAGACTATATTTTGTGTCGGAACTCTTTGCTGTACGGTCCTGAATGTTCCATACCGACTTTAAATCGACTTTTTTTTTATTTTAGTCAAGCACAAACTTTTGAGTGGTTTAGCGCCCCCACCAGGATGTCCTCTGCATGAAACCAAGCCGTCCTTTCATATTTCTTCGTTAAATAAATGACTCCTGGTCATTTGGTGCTTCGGCTGGTACGTTCCTATTGTGGAGGAATTGATGTCGTTACCTCATGGAAGTCCACTGCTGTCGTCTTCAGGCTTCCTGATAAGCGTAGAATTTTCAGTCGGGAACATGTGACCTGTGAACCAGGAAGTCCTATTAAATCCGTCATCATAGAGCTGATCCCCTCCACATGGGCCTTTTGTCTCTACACCAAAGGAGTACATATTCATATAAATGTATTTTTTCAGAAAAAAAGTCGTAATATTGTGAGAATAAAGTGAGTGAAAAACTTACAAAAACTCCCAAAACAAATTAATTTTTGTGTTTTTTTTTATGTCACAAACAAGAGCTGCCTGCAACAAATAAATAGATGAACAAGTGGACTCCTGGAAACGTGATGCGTTTGTGGGAGTTTGTGAAAATCACACCTTTAGTCTCGTAATGCGTCCAAACTAATCATTTTTATTCTCGTTAGTTTACGACTTTTTTTCTTGTGCGCCCTACGACCCTCCAGGTCTAGATTTAGTCCAGACCCTGAAGCTGTAAACATCCTCCAAGGTGCTCTGATACCATCAAAAAAAATATTTTGTCTTAATATTACACATATTTCATTTGTACTGTTGGCCGCTGTTCATTTTTCGTTTTCATTGGTTTGGGACCATCATTTCAAATGATGCCAATATTTTATTTTTATTTTTTCAAAACAATCTGCAGCTGTTACCATAGCAACTGTAACTATTCACGGGGAAACGGTAAATGCAGTAAAACGTGCTACTTGAGATAAGACCTTGAAGAGAAGCTACGTTCACAGTTCCAAACAACCGACCTCGAGGTCCGGAAACTCCGGACGCGTTTTTATTTTTATTTTTTGCGTCCTCCTCGAAGCAATGGTGTTCATGTCTGCAAAATTGGTGCTTTCAATGGTGCTAAAAAAAAAAAAAAAACACCCCCCCGCCCGCACGTTCTCCAGTCTCTCTTTAACGCACAGCCATGCATAGGTGCAAAGGCAGGCCCCAGTCGTCTACATTAGGGATCCCGCAGGGAATGTTGTTGCAGTTGAAATCATCATGCCTCATTTTTCCTGAAAATTGTGACCTAAATACAGTGGAACCTCTGACGTTGATCCATATTTTTAGAATCTGGAAAAAAATCTGTTCCAGAGTCAGTTGTTGCCATTTTACACAAAAAGTTGCTGCTTTATTGACTCACTGCTGCCTCCAGTGGAAGACATGAGTATTACAAGACACTGGCGCTGTCTTAATGTTTATTGTTCACGGTTTCCCGAAGGACTGCAATCTTATTTGTCGTTCTATTCATGACGTTTTTGCATAATTTGTTATGACATATTTACAAATAGTGATTTACTAAGTTATACTATAATTAACTTATTAATGTTTTCATGAGGGAAAACAAATTCGTAGCCTATTCAAAAAAAATCTACGCATGTGATTGGTCGGATGGTAGTACAATATTTCCTGTGTGTACACACAGCTCGTTCAGCTCAACTTCACAGACACTTCGATTTCAGATCAACATTTGCAATAAAAAAGGACTGTTGGAACCCATTACTAAGCAACACTGCAATATTATGTCATATTATTCATGACGTATCTGTGTAATTCGTTATGACACATAACAAATAGTGATTAACTCAGTTATACTATAACTAACTTATTAATAATATTTTCATGAGGGAACACAAATGTATTTGTGGCTGGCTCGCCACAAAGAAATCACTGTAGAACATAAGTAAAACATAAAAACAATCAAATCGTTTTTGCTAACGAGTACTTATGGATACATCGGCTCGCTCCTTGGTAGCCTATTCAAAAAAAATCTAAGCATGTGATTGGTTGGATGGTAGTACAATATTTCCTGTTCGTTCAGCCCAACTTCACAGATACTTACGATTTCAGATTAACATTTGCAATAAAAAGGGGCTGCTGGAACCCATTACTGAGTAACACTGCAATCTTATTTGTCATTCTATTCATGACGCTTTTGCATAATTGGTTATGACACATTTACAAATAGTGATCAACTAAGTTATACTATAACTTATTAATATTTTCATGAGGGAACACAAATGTATTTGTGGCTGGCTCGCCAAAATCACTGTACAACAGCAATACATAAGCAAAAAAAAAACCAATCAAATCGTTTTTGCTAACGAGTACTTATGGATACATCGGCTTGCTCTAAGCAATTTGATTGGTCGGATGGTAGTACAATATTTCCTGTTCGTTCAGCCCAACTTCACAGATACTTACGATTTCAGATCAACATTTGCAATAAAAAGGGGCTGTTGGAACCCATTACTAAGTAACACTGTCTTTAATTGCCATCATTCTTTCGTGATTAAGGACGCCAACGAGGTTGCTGGGGGGAAAAACACCGCCCCTAGTGTCCTGGCAGAGAATCGCACCCCCGTCGAGGTTCCACTGTATCAGAACTAACTGAACCCAGCGGTAATGCTGGGCTGTTTTTAGGCATCAACCCTGAAAAGTGGCCATTTTGGGTCTCGTTGGAAGCAAAAAGGTTTCCTGGCAACGTGAAACGGTACCTCCAGTCCTCCAGCGAGGTGTTTTCTTTGTGTTCCAATGCTTTGTCTCAAGCTCTCCTCTAGAACTTGTTGGGCCGGCATCCCAACAGATCCATAATGTCCATCGAGCAGCAAAGCAAAATGAGACTACCATGGTGCTTGTGACCTTTGAGCTGCAGTCACCAGCTCCACTGTGGGCGTTCTCCAACTTTTATTTATTGACTTCTTATTTTTGTCCGCTAAGCCCCTCCCAGAAAAGTTTTTTTTTTTCTTTGCCAGTGGATGTTTACCTCATGTCACCTCGACATGGAACAACGATAAAACATTTGTGTGTTCTTTTTCAGGTCACAGTCTGGAAATGGTTGTATTTGCCAGGAAAAAAAAAAGTGCAATATAGCGTTGAACACAGAACTTCATGTATGTTTCCAGTCAGGTCCTCAGGTCACTAAATGCCTTCTGGTCCTCCGAGCGATCAGGAACTCTCAGCGTTCACTCTTATACCCGAAACACATGACTGGATTTATTTGTCTTTGCTCTCATTCTTCTGTTTTTTGTTATTTTTTTGTTGTTGTTGTTCTGACTGTGTGACATTTAGTACGAATTTCAGGTGAAACGGGCACTTGTTAAGGTGTCTGTTTGCTTTTTTCTCCCTTCCTTCTTGTCTACTTTTGTATTATTTATTGCAGATGTGTTAGAAAATGTCAGATTCCATTGCCGCATTTCTAAGGAGGGGGCGTGAGGGTCTGGAATTTCTTACTTACAAAAACTACAGGAGCTTTTGTCTAAACCTAACTGTGTATTTAATCAATAAATGCCTTTTAAAAGTACCTTTACTGCTTTGTGGATTTGTACAATCTCTAGTCGGATGTTTGACACACCCGGTATTAATACGGCATATACAGGCTTATTATAAGACCACGTTATTATCACAATGTATAATCTAACAAATGTTCTCTTGTGTTGTTATAGTTCTGTGACTTACCCCCCCCCCCCCCCCCCCCCCCCTGCGCCTTCATCACATCACACTGACAGCGCTTTATAATGTTTTGATTTGTCTCGTGTGGCTAAATAAGGTGAGTATGATGCCGTATATTTGCATATTGTTAAATTAATATTATTGTTATTATTGTTTTTCTACAGAAAAGAGTCCTCATTCATAAATTCGGGTTGTCGATCGATTAAAATATTTGATCGTGATTAATTGTATTTTGTCCAGTTAACTCAATTAATCACATTTAATCAAGTTTTTAATCTATAATATGTACGGGAAATATCTTTGTGGTAAACAATTCGATGTGCAACTACAATGATAATTAAAACTGCAAGCGGTGATGAGCGGGCTCGAGCACCCCGACGCGGTCGGGGGTACGCGCGGGTCGGGGGTATGCGCGGGTCGGGGGCGCGCGCGTGTCCGGACGGGCGCGCGGACGCGCCGTACGAAAAACCGCGGCGATGGGATAAGCGGTAAGGGAGTTACGGCACTTGCAATTTTCTGCCAGGAGGGGGCGACGCCGGCGGCGAGGCTGGTGCGCGGTCACGTCCCGTCCGACGCCCCGAACCGCCATAAAAAAATTTGCGACGATCGGACCGTGCGGTAGGTACTTGCGGCGGATATACATTTCCGCCTGTGGGTGGCGCTATACAGTCTATGCGCCCACACGGTAACGGACCGGAGGGTACCCCGAACTACCAGAAAAAATTAGGTGCCGATCCGACCGTGCGGAAGGAAGTTACGGCTGATATACATTTCCACCAGTTGGTGGCGCTATAGCGTATGTACACACACTGTCATCGACCAGAGGGTACCCCGAACCACCGGAAAAAAATTCGGGCAGATCCGACCATGTGGGAGGAAGTTACGGCAGATATACATTTCCACCAGTCGGTGGCGCTATAGAGTCTATGGACACGCAGATTCAAAGAGTGGAGGGTGACCCGACCGACCAAAAAAAATTTTAGAGACGATCCGACCATGTGGAAGGAAGTTATGGCTATATACATTTCCACCAGTTGGTGGCGCTATAGAGTCTATGTATACACAAAGTCATAGACCAGAGGGTACCCCGAACCACCAGAAAAAATTTGGGACTGATCCGACCATGTGGAAGGAAGTTACAGCTGATATACGTTTCCACCGGTTGGAGGCGCTATAGAGTCTATGGACACGCAGATTCACAGAGTGGAGGGTGACCCGACCGACCAAAAAAAATTTAGAGACGATCCGACCATGTGGAAGGAAGTTACGGCTATATACATTTCCACCAGTTGATGGCGCTATAGAGTCTATGTATACACACAGTCATAGACCAGAGGGTACCCCGAACCACCAGAAAAAAATTCGGGCAGATCCGACCATGTGGGAGAAAGTTACGGCGGATATACATTTCCACCAGTTGGTGGCGCTATACAGTCTATGTACACACACAGTCATAGACCAGAGGGTACCCCGAACCACCAGAAAAAATTTGGGACCGATCCGACCATGTGGAAGGAAGTTACAGCTGATATACATATCCACCAGTTGGAGGCGCTATAGCGTATGTACACACACTGTCATAGACCAGAGGGTACCCCGAACCACCAGAAAAAAATTCGGGCAGATCCGACCATGTGGGAGAAAGTTACGGCAGATATAAATTTCCACCAGTTGGTGGTGCTATACAGTCTATGTACACACACAGTCATAGACCAGAGGGGACCCCAAACCACCAGAAAAAAATTTGGGCAGATCGGACCAAGTGGGAGGAAGTGACGGCAGATATACATTTTCACCAGTTGGTGGCGCTATAGAGTCTATGTACACACCCAGTCATAGACTGGAGGGTATCCCAAACCACCAGAAAAAATTTGGGGCAGATCCGACCATGTGGAAGGAAGATACAGCTGATATACATTGCCACCAATAGGTGGTGCTATACAGTCTATGTACACACAGTATAACAGACCAGAGATTGACCCAACACACCAAAAAAAATTTCAAGACAATCTGACCATGAATCAGGAAGTTATGGCAGATATACATTTCCACCAGTTGGTGGCGCTATAGAGTCCATGTACACACACAGTCACAGACTGGAGGGTGACCGAACCCACCCAAAAAAATTAGGAGACGATCCGACCATGCGTGAGGAAGTTACAGCAGATATACATTTCCACCAGTTGGTGGCGCTGTGTTTTGAACATGGGTTCTGGAGCGTTAGGTGCGTCCTGTCATGATAGACTTCTCCACCGAAAATCATAGTGATACGTGCAACGGGTGGCGAGGGATAATGAATTTAAACTTCTAGGTGGCGCTAGTGTGTCAATTTAGATTGGTGTCACATGGGAGCACCACCAGGGCGCTCAGGCCTGGATTCTGACCTTACGTGTAAGATTTCAGCAGCCTGTGACCTTCTGCGGGCGAAATATGAGCCTTCGATAGTCAATGGCGAAGGCTGACCATTCGCCGTGGCCACGCCCACCACATGTGCTTTACACACATCACAGTCCATCGACTGACATCATCAGTCTGTCAGTCAAACTGTGTATTGACTTTGATGTACATTGCTTCAAGGCAAGGCCAGACACCAGGCAGGGCCAGATAAGGTAAAAGTTAAGGTTAAAGTAAAAGTTTGGTGGCGTGCCACGCCCACATCCTAAGTAGCAGCCCAAAATCCTTCGCAATTTAACGTGGGCCATCCGTCTAGTGTCCGTTGATGCTACAACGGACTCATTCGGTCAAACCCCCTAGGAGGAGTTCGTCGAGGTACGACCCCTACATCCTCCCCCAAATGGCCGCCGCCACCTAAAATGGCCGACTTCCTGTTGGTTTTTGAACATGGGTTCTTGAGACTTTTTTGTGCGTCCTGTCACGAGTGATGTCTCCTCCGAAAATCATGCCCATACGTGCAACGGGAGGCGAGGGATAATTATTTTAAAACTTGTAGGTGGCGCTAGTGAGTCAATTTGGCTTGGTTTCAAATGGGGGCCCCACCAGGGCCCTCAGGCCTGGAATCTGCCCCCCCTTATGAGTTTTCAAGCACATGCGACCTTCTGCGGGCGAATGATGACCCTTTCTTTGTAAACGGCGAGGCCTGAGCATTCGCCGCCAGGCCACGCCCACCACGTGCGCTTTTCCTGCATCATGGTCCATCAACAGGCTTCACCAGGCTGTCAGGCAGTGACCTTGTGACCTCGGTGTTCATCTGATGAATCTCCTGCCAGAAAAGGCCTCATGTAGATGACACGCCTTTAGCCTGTCGCCAATAGGTGGCGCTGCGACGAAATCAGGAAGTGACCTACGGGGACGTTCGGGGCGGGGCCATGATCACATGTACCAAGTATGATGAAGATCTGACCACGTGGAGCCAAGTTATTCACGTCTACAGTTACGCTCAGCGTGCAAGATCCGGTCAGATGAAAAAGGGCAAAATTTGGGGGCGTGCCACGCCCACATCGTACGGAATATCCCAAAATCCTTCGCAATTTAACGTCGGCCATCCGTCTAGTGTCCGTTGATGCTACAACGGACTCATTCGGTCAAACCCCCTAGGAGGAGTTCGTCGAGATACGACCCCAACTTCTGGCCCGAAAAAGGCCGCCGCCATCCAAAATGGCCGACTTCGTGTGCATTTTCCAATATGGGTTCTTGAGACTTTTTGGTCCGTCCTGTCACGATAGACGTCTCCACCAAGTTTCGTGACGATCGGTGAAACTGGTGGCGGGGGCTAATTTTTTTTAAAATTCAAGGTTGCGCTAGAGAGCCAATTTTGGAACATTATATTTGAAACCCATAAAATATCAAATTTTTCGCCAGACCTGATGCGCTCGCCAAATTTGGTGAGTTTTCGGGCATGTTGAGGCCCTCAAAAAGGCCGACGGTTGGCAGAATAATAATAATAATAATTAAAACTGCAAGCAGTGATGAGCGGGCTCGAGCACCCCGACGCGGTCGGGGGTACGCGCGGGTCGGGGGTACGCGCGGGTCGGGGGCGCGCGCGTGTCCGGACGGGCGCGCGGACGCGCCGTTCGAAAAACTGTGGCGATGGGATAAGCGGTAAGGGAGTTACGGCACTTGCAATTTTCCGCCAGGAGGGGGCGACGCCGGCGGCGAGGCGGGTGCGCGGTCACGTCCCGTCCGACGCCCCGAACCGCCATGAGAAAATTTGCGACGATCGGACCGTGCGGTAGGTACTTGCGGCGGATATACGTTTCCGCCTGTGGGTGGCGCTATACAGTCTATGCGCCCACACGGTAACGGACCGGAGGGTACCCCGAACCACCAGAAAAAATGAGGTGCCGATCCGACCGTGCGGAAGGAAGTTACGGCTGATATACATTTCCACCAGTTGGTGGCGCTATAGCGTATGTACACACACTGTCATAGACCAGAGAGTACCCCGAACCACCGGAAAAAAATTCGGGCAGATCCGACCATGTGGGAGGAAGTTACGGCAGATAAACATTTCCACCAGTTGGTGGCGCTATAGAGTCTATGGACACGCAGATTCAAAGAGTGGAGGGTGACCCGACCGACCAAAAAAAAAATTTAGAGACTATCCGACCATGTGGAAGGAAGTTACGGCTATATACATTTCCACCAGTTGGTGGCGCTATAGAGTCTATGTACACACACAGTCATAGACCAGACGGTACCCCAAACCACCAGAAAAAATTTGGGACCGATCCGACCATGTGGAAGGAAGTTACGGCAGATATACATTTCCACCAGTTGGTGGCGCTATAGAGTCTATGTACACACACAGTCATAGACCAGAGGGTACCCCAAACCACCAGAAAAAATTTGGGGCCGATCCGACCATGTGGAAGGAAGTTACAGCTGATATACATTTCTACCAGTTGGTGGCGCTATAGCGTATGTACACACTCTGTCATAGACCAGAGGGTACCCCGAACCACCGGAAAAAAATTCGGGCAGATCCGACCATGTGGGAGGAAGTTACGGCAGATATACATTTCCACCAGTTGGTGGCGCTATAGAGTCTATGGACACACAGATTCAAAGAGTGGAGGGTGACCCGACTGACCAAAAAAAATTTAGAGACGATCAGACCATGTGGAAGGAAGTTACAGCTATATACATTTCGACCAGTTGGCGGCGCTATAGAGTCTATGTACACACACAGTCATAGACCAGAGGGTACCCCAAACCACCAGAAAAAATTTGGGACCGATCCGACCATGTGGAAGGAAGTTACAGCTGATATACATTTCCACCAGTTGGTGGCGCTATAGTGTATGTACTCACACAGTCATAGACCAGAGGGTACCCCAAACCACCAGAAAAAAATTTGGGCAGATCGGACCAAGTGGGAGGAAGTGACGGCAGATATACATTTTCACCAGTTGGTGGCGCTATAGAGTCTATGTACACACCCAGTCATAGACTGGAGGGTATCCCAAACCACCAGAAAAAATTTGGGGCAGATCCGACCATGTGGAAGGAAGTTACAGCTGATATACATTGCCACCAATAGGTGGTGCTATACAGTCTATGTACACACAGTGTAACAGACCAGAGATTGACCCAACACACCAAAAAAAATTTCAAGACAATCTGACCATGAATCAGGAAGTTATGGCAGATATACATTTCCACCAGTTGGAGGCGCTATAGAGTCCATATACACACACAGTCACAGACTGGAGGGTGACCGAACCCACCCAAAAAAATTAGGAGACGATCCGACCATGCGTGAGGAAGTTACAGCAGATATACATTTCCACCAGTTGGTGGCGCTGTGTTTTGAACATGGGTTCTGGAGCGTTAGGTGCGTCCTGTCATGATAGACTTCTCCACCGAAAATCATAGTGATACGTGCAACGGGTGGCGAGGGATAATGAATTGAAACTTCTAGGTGGCGCTAGTGTGTCAATTTAGATTGGTGTCACATGGGAGCACCACCAGGGCGCTCAGGCCTGGATTCTGACCTTACGTGTAAGATTTCAGCAGCCTGTGACCTTCTGCGGGCGAAATATGAGCCTTCGATGGTCAATGGCGAAGGCTGACCATTCGCCGTGGCCACGCCCACCACATGTGCTTTACACACATCACAGTCCATCAACTGACATCATCAGTCTGTCAGTCAAACTGTGTATTGACTTTGATGTACATTGCTTCAAGGCAAGGCCAGACACCAGGCAGGGCCAGATAAGGTAAAAGTTAAGGTTAAAGTAAAAGTTTGGTGGCGTGCCACGCCCACATCCTAAGTAGCAGCCCAAAATCCTTCGCAATTTAACGTGGGCCATCCGTCTAGTGTCCGTTGATGCTACAACGGACTCATTCGGTCAAACCCCCTAGGAGGAGTTCGTCGAGATACGACCCCTACATCCTCCACCAAATGGCCGCCGCCACCTAAAATGGCGGACTTCCTGTTGGTTTTTGAACATGGGTTCTTGAGACTTTTTTGTGCGTCCTGTCACGAGTGATGTCTCCTCCGAAAATCATGACCATACGTGCAACGGGATGCGAGGGATAATTATTTTAAAACTTGTAGGTGGCGCTAGTGAGTCAATTTGGCTTGGTTTCAAATGGGGGCCCCACCAGGGCCCTCAGGCCTGGAATCTGCCCCCCCTTATGAGTTTTCAAGCACATGCGACCTTCTGCGGGCGAATGATGACCCTTTCTTTGTAAACGGCGAGGCCTGAGCATTCGCCGCCAGGCCACGCCCACCACGTGCGCTTTTCCTGCATCATGGTCCATCAACAGGCTTCACCAGGCTGTCAGGCAGTGACCTTGTGACCTCGGTGTTCATCTGATGAATCTCCTGCCAGAAAAGGCCTCATGTAGATGACACGCCTTTAGCCTGTCGCCAATAGGTGGCGCTGCGACGAAATCAGGAAGTGACCTACGGGGACCTTCGGGGCGGGGCCATGATCACATGTACCAAGTATGATGAAGATCTGACCACGTGGAGCCAAGTTATTCACGTCTACAGTTACGCTCAGCGTGCAAGGCCCGGACAGATGAAAAAGGGCAAAATTTGGGGGCGTGCCACGCCCACATCGTATGGAATATCCTAAAATCCTTCGCAATTTAACGTCGGCCATCCGTCTAGTGTCCGTTGATGCAACAACGGACTCATTCGGTCAAACCCCCTCGGAGGAGTTCGTCGAGATACGACCCCAACTTCTGGGCCGAAAAAGGCCGCCGCCATCCAAAATGGCCGACTTCGTGTGCATTTTCCAATATGGGTTCTTGAGACTTTTTGGTCCGTCCTGTCACGATAGACGTCTCCACCAAGTTTCGTGACGATCGGTGAAACTGGTGGCGGGGGCTAATTTTTTTTAAAATTCAAGGTGGCGCTAGAGAGCCAATTTTTGAACATTATATTTGAAACCCATAAAATATAAAATTTTTCGCCAGACCTGATGCGCTCAGCAAATTTGGTGAGTTTTCGGGCATGTTGAGGCCCTCAAAAAGGCCGACGGTTGGCAGAATAATAATAATAATAATAATAATAATAATAATAAACATTACGATTACAATAGGGCTTTCGCACTGGTCAGTGCTCGAGCCCTAATTAAAACTGCAAGCAGTGATGAGCGGGCTCGAGCACCCCGACGCGGTCGGGGGTACGCGCGGGTCGGGGGTACGCGCGGGTCGGGGGCGCGCGCGTGTTCGGACAGGCGCGCGGACGCGCCGGAAGAAAAACCGCGGCGATGGGATAAGCGGTAAGGGAGTTACGGCACTTGCAATTTTCCGCCAGGAGGGGGCGACGCCGGCGGCGAGGCGGGTGCGCGGTCACGTCCCGTCTGGCGCCCCGAACCGCCATAAAAAAATTTGCGACCATCGGACCGTGCGGTAGGTACTTGCGGCGGATATACGTTTCCGCCTGTGGGTGGTGCTATACAGTCTATGCGCCCACACGGTAACGGACCGGAGGGTACCCCGAACCGCCAGAAAAAATTGGGTGCGGATCCGACCGTGCGGAAGGAAGTTACAGCTGATATACATTTCCACCAGTTGGTGGCGCTATAGCGTATGTACACACACTGTCATAGACCAGAGGGTACCCCGAACCGCCAGAAAAAAATTCGGGCAGATCCGAGCATGTGGGAGGAAGTTACGGCAGATATACATTTTCACCAGTTGGTGGCGCTATAGAGTCTATGGACACGCAGATTCAAAGAGTGGAGGGTGACCCGACCGACCAAAAAAAAATTTAGAGACGATCCAACCATGTGGAAGGAAGTTACGGCTATATACATTTCCACCAGTTGGTGGCGCTATAGAGTCTGTGTATACACACAGTCATAGACCAGAGGGTACCCCGAACCACCAGAAAAAATTTGGGACTGATCCGACCATGTGGAAGGAAGTTACAGCTGTTATACATTTCCACCAGTTGGAGGCGCTATAGTGTATGTACACACACTGTCATAGACCAGAGGGTACCCCGAACCACCAGAAAAAAATTCGGGCAGATCCGACCATGTGGGAGAAAGTTACGGGAGATATACATTTCCACCAGTTGGTGGCGCTATACAGTCTATGTACACACACAGTCATAGACCAGAGGGTACCCCAAACCACCAGAAAAAATTTGGGGCAGGTCTGACCATGTGGAAGGAAGTTACAGCTGATATACATTTCCACCAGTTGTGGCGCTATAGAGTCTATGTACACACAGTATAACAGACCAGAGATTGACCCAACACACCAAAAAAAATTTCAAGACAATCTGACCATGAATCAGGAAGTTACAGCAGATATACATTTCCACCAGTTGGTGGCGCTATAGAATCTATATACACACACAGTCACAGACTGGAGGGTGACCGAACCCACCCAAAAAAATTTGGAGACGATCCGACCATGTGGAAGGAAGTTACAGGTGATATACATTTCCACCAGTTGGTGGCGCTATACAGTCTATGTACACACAGTATAACAGACCAGAGATTGAACCGACACACCAAAAAAAATTTCAAGACAATCTGACCATGAATCAGGAAGTTACGGCAGATATACATTTCCACCAGTTGATGGCGCTATAGAGTCTATATACACACACAGTCACAGACTGGAGGGTGACCGAACCCACCCAAAAAAAATTGGAGACGATCCGACCATGTATAAGGAAGTTACGGCAAATATACATTTCCACCAGTTGGTGGCGCTGTGTTTTGAACATGGGTTCTGGAGCGTTAGGTGCGTCCTGTCATGATAGACGTCTCCACCGAAAATCATAGTGATACGTGCCACGGGTGGCGAGGGATAATGAATTGAAACTTCTAGGTGGCGCTAGTGTGTCAATTTAGATTGGTGTCACATGGGAGCACCACCAGGGCGCTCAGGCCTGGATTCTGACCTTACGTGTAAGATTTCAGCAGCCTGTGACCTTCTGCGGGCAAAATATGAGCCTTCGATGGTCAATGGCGAAGGCTGACCATTCGCCGTGGCCACGCCCACCACATGTGCTTTACACACATCATAGTCCATCGACTGACATCATCAGTCTGTCAGTCAAACTGTGTATTGACTTTGATGTACATTGCTTCAAGGCAAGGCCAGACACCAGGCAGGGCCAGATAAGGTAAAAGTTAAGGTTAAAGCAAAGGTTTGGTGGCGTGCCACGCCCACATCCTAAGTAGCAGCCCAAAATCCTTCGCAATTTAACGTGGGCCATCCGTCTAGTGTCCGTTGATGCTACAACGGACTCATTCGGTCAAACCCCCTAGGAGGAGTTCGTCGAGATACGACCCCTACATCCTCCCCCAAATGGCCGCCGCCACCTAAAATGGCCGACTTCCTGTTGGTTTTTGAACATGGGTTCTTGAGACTTTTTTGTGCGTCCTGTCACGAGTGATGTCTCCTCCGAAAATCATGCCCATACGTGCAACGGGAGGCGAGGGATAATTATTTTAAAACTTGTAGGTGGCGCTAGTGAGTCAATTTGGCTTGGTTTCAAATGGAGGCCCCACCAGGGCCCTCAGGCCTGGAATCTGCCCCCCCTTATGAGTTTTCAAGCACATGCGACCTTCTGCGGGCGAATGATGACCCTTTCTTTGTAAACGGCGAGGCCTGAGCATTCGCCGCCAGGCCACGCCCACCACGTGCGCTTTTCCTGCATCATGGTCCATCAACAGGCTTCACCAGGCTGTCAGGCAGTGACCTTGTGACCTCGGTGTTCATCTGATGAATCTCCTGCCAGAAAAGGCCTCATGTAGATGACACGCCTTTAGCCTGTCGCCAATAGGTGGCGCTGCGACGAAATCAGGAAGTGACCTACGGGGACCTTCGGGGCGGGGCCATGATCACATGTACCAAGTATGATGAAGATCTGACCACGTGGAGCCAAGTTATTCACGTCTACAGTTACGCTCAGCGTGCAAGGCCCGGACAGATGAAAAAGGGCAAAATTTGGGGGCGTGCCACGCCCACATCGTATGGAATATCCCCAAATCCTTCGCAATTTAACGTCGGCCATCCGTCTAGTGTCCGTTGATGCAACAACGGACTCATTCGGTCAAACCCCCTAGGAGGAGTTCGTCGAGATACGACCCCAACTTCTTGCCCGAAAAAGGCCGCCGCCATCCAAAATGGCCGACTTCCTGTTCGTTTTACAATATGGGTTCTTGAGACTTTTTGGTCCGTCCTGTCACGATAGACGTCTCCACCAAGTTTCGTGACGATCGGTGAAACTGGTGGCGGGGGCCAATTTTTTCAAAAATAAAAGGTGGCGCTACAGAGTCAATTTTGGAACATTGTTTTCGGGACCCCCACCAGATCGAAATTTTCGCCAGACCTGACGCGCTTGCAAAATTTGGTGAGTTTTCGGGCATGTTCAGGCCCTCAAAATGGCCGTCCTTTCGTCAGAATAATAATAATAATAATTAAAACTGCAAGCAGTGATGAGCGGGCTCGAGCACCCCGACGCGGTCGGGGGTACGCGCGGGTCGGGGGTACACGCGGGTCGAGGGCGCGCGCGTGTTGGGACGGGCGCGCGGACGCACCGTACGAAAAACCGCAACGATGGGATAAGCGGTAAGGGAGTTACGGCACTTGCAATTTTCCGCCCGGAGGGGGCGACGCCGGCGGCGAGGCTGGTGCGCGGTCACGTCCCGTCCGGCGCCCCGAACCGCCATAAAAAAATTTGAGACGATCGGACCATGCGGTAGGTACTTGCGGCGGATATACGTTTCCGCCTGTGGGTGGCGCTATACAGTCTATGCGCCCACACGGTAACGGACCGGAGGGTACCCCGAACCACCAGAAAAAATTAGGTGCCGATCCGACCGTGCAGAAGGAAGTTACGACTGATATACATTTCCACCAGTTGGTGGCGCTATAGCGTATGTACACACACTGTCATAGACCAAAGGGTAACCCGAACCACCAGAAAAAAATTCGGGCAGATCCGACCATGTGGGAGGAAGTTACGGCAGATATACATTTCCACCAGTTGGTGGCGCTATAGAGTCTATGGACACGCAGATTCAAAGAGTGGAGGGTGACCCGACCGACCAAAAAAAATTTAGAGACGATCCGACCATGTGGAAGGAAGTTACAGCTGATATACATTTCCACCAGTTGGTGGCGCTATAGTGTATGTACACGCACAGTCATAGACCAGAGGGTACCCCAAACCACCAGAAAAAAATTTGGGCAGATCGGACCAAGTGGGAGGAAGTGACGGCAGATATACATTTTCACCAGTTGGTGGCGCTATAGAGTCTATGTACACACCCAGTCATAGACTGGAGGGTATCCCAAACCACCAGAAAAAATTTGGGGCAGATCCGACCATGTGGAAGGAAGTTACAGCTGATATACATTGCCACCAATAGGTGGTGCTATACAGTCTATGTACACACAGTATAACAGACCAGAGATTGACCCAACACACCAAAAAAAATTTCAAGAGAATCTGACCATGAATCAGGAAGTTATGGCAGATATACATTTCCACCAGTTGGTGGCGCTATAGAGTCCATATACACACACAGTCACAGACTGGAGGGTGACCGAACCCACCCAAAAAATTAGGAGACGATCCGACCATGCGTGAGGAAGTTACAGCAGATATACATTTCCACCAGTTGGTGGCGCTGTGTTTTGAACATGGGTTCTGGAGCGTTAGGTGCGTCCTGTCATGATAGACTTCTCCACCGAAAATCATAGTGATACGTGCAACGGGTGGCGAGGGATAATGAATTGAAACTTCTAGGTGGCGCTAGTGTGTCAATTTAGATTGGTGTCACATGGGAGCACCACCAGGGCGCTCAGGCCTGGATTCTGACCTTACGTGTAAGATTTCAGCAGCCTGTGACCTTCTGCGGGCGAAATATCAGCCTTCGATGGTCAATGGCGAAGGCTGACCATTCGCCGTGGCCACGCCCACCACATGTGCTTTACACACATCACAGTCCATCAACTGACATCATCAGTCTGTCAGTCAAACTGTGTATTGACTTTGATGTACATTGCTTCAAGGCAAGGCCAGACACCAGGCAGGGCCAGATAAGGTAAAAGTTAAGGTTAAAGTAAAAGTTTGGTGGCGTGCCACGCCCACATCCTAAGTAGCAGCCCAAAATCCTTCGCAATTTAACGTGGGCCATCCGTCTAGTGTCCGTTGATGCTACAACGGACTCATTCGGTCAAACCCCCTAGGAGGAGTTCGTCGAGATACGACCCCTACATCCTCCCCCAAATGGCCGCCGCCACCTAAAATGGCCGACTTCCTGTTGGTTTTTGAACATGGGTTCTTGAGACTTTTTTGTGCGTCCTGTCACGAGTGATGTCTCCTCCGAAAATCATGCCCATACGTGCAACGGGAGGCGAGGGATAATTATTTTAAAACTTGTAGGTGGCGCTAGTGAGTCAATTTGGCTTGGTTTCAAATGGGGGCCCCACCAGGGCCCTCAGGCCTGGAATCTGCCCCCCCTTATGAGTTTTCAAGCACATGCGACCTTCTGCGGGCGAATGATGACCCTTTCTTTGTAAACGGCGAGGCCTGAGCATTCGCCGCCAGGCCACGCCCACCACGTGCGCTTTTCCTGCATCATGGTCCATCAACAGGCTTCACCAGGCTGTCAGGCAGTGACCTTGTGACCTCGGTGTTCATCTGATGAATCTCCTGCCAGAAAAAGCCTCATGTAGATGACACGCCTTTAGCCTGTCGCCAATAGGTGGCGCTGCGACGAAATCAGGAAGTGACCTACGGGGACCTTCGGGGCGGGGCCATGATCACATGTACCAAGTATGATGAAGATCTGACCATGTGGAGGCAAGTTATTCACGTCTACAGTTACGCTCGGCGTGCAAGGCCCGGGCAGATGAAAAAGGGCAAAATTTGGGGGCGTGCCACGCCCACATCGTACGGAATATCCCAAAATCCTTCGCAATTTAACGTCGGCCAGCCGTCTAGTGTCCGTTGATGCAACAACGGACTCATTCGGTCAAACCCCCTAGGAGGAGTTCGTCGAGATACGACCCCAACTTCTGGCCCGAAAAAGGCCGGCGCCATCCAAAATGGCCGACTTCCTGTTCGTTTTACAATATGGGTTCTTGAGACTTTTTGGTCCGTCCTGTCACGATAGACGTCTCCACAAAGTTTCGTGACGATAGGTGAAACTGGTGTCGGGGGCCAATTTTTTCAAAAATAAAAGGTGGCGCTAGAGAGTCAATTTTGGAACATTGTTTTCGGGACCCCCACCAGATCGAAATTTTCGGCAGACCTGACGCGCTTGCAAAATTTGGTGAGTTTTCGGGCATGTTCAGGCCCTCAAAATGGCCGTCGAATCGGCAGAATAATAATAATAATAATAATAATAATTAAAACTGCAAGCAGTGATGAGCGGGCTCGAGCACCCCGACGCGGTCGGGGGTACGCGCGGGTCGGGGGTACGCGCGGGTCGGAAGTACGCGCGGGTCGGGGGCGCGCGCGTGACCGGACGGGCGTGCGGACGCGCCGTACGAAAAACCGCGGCGATGGGATAAGCGGTAAGGGAGTTACGGCACTTGCAATTTTCCGCCAGGAGGGGGCGACGCCGGCGGCGAGGCGGGTGCGTGGTCACGTCCCGTCCGGCGCCCCGAACCGCCATAAAAAAATTTGCGACGATCGGACCGTGCGGTAGGTACTTGCGGCGGATATACGTTTCCGCCTGTGGGTGGCGCTATACAGTCTATGCGCCCACACGGTAACGGACCGGAGGGTACCCCGAACCACCAGAAAAAATTAGGTGCCGATCCAACCGTGCAGAAGGAAGTTACGGCTGATATACATTTCCACCAGTTGGTGGCGCTATAGCGTATGTACACACACTGTCATAGACCAGAGGGTACCCCGAACCACCAGAAAAAAATTCGGGCAGATCCGACCATGTGGGAGGAAGTTACGGCAGATATACATTTTCACCAGTTGGTGGCGCTATAGAGTCTATGTATACACACAGTCATAGACCAGAGGGTACCCCGAACCACCAGAAAAAATTTGGGACTGATCCGACCATGTGGAAGGAAGTTACAGCTGTTATACATTTCCACCAGTTGGAGGCGCTATAGCATATGTACACACTGTCATAGACCAGAGGGTACCCCGAACCACCAGAAAAAAATTCGGGCAGATCCAACCATGTGGGAGAAAGTTACGGCAGATATACATTTCCACCAGTTGGTGGCGCTATACAGTCTATGTACACACACAGTCATAGACCAGAGGGTACCCCAAACCACCAGAAAAAATTTGGGGCCGATGCGACCATGTGGAAGGAAGTTACAGCTGATATACATTTCCACCAGTTGGTGGCGCTATAGTGTATGCACACACACTGTCATAGAGCAGAGGGTACCCCAAACCACCAGAAAAAAATTAGGGCAGATCGAACCAAGTGGGATGAAGTTACGGCAGATATACATTTTCACCAGTTGGTGGCGCTATCGAGTCTATGTACACACACAGTCATAGACCGCAGGGTACCCTAAACCACCAGAAAAAAATTGGGGCAGATCCGACCATGTGGAAGGAAGTTACAGGTGATATACATTTCCACCAGTTGGTGGCGCTGTGTTTTGTAACATGGGTTCTGGAGCGTTAGGTGCGTCCCGTCATGATAGACGTCTCCACCGAAAATCATAGTGATACGTGCCACGGGTGGCGAGGGATAATGAATTGAAACTTCTAGGTGGCGCTAGTGTGTCAATTTAGATTGGTGTCACATGGGAGCACCACCAGGGCGCTCAGGCCTGGATTCTGACCTTACGTGTAAGATTTCAGCAGCCTGTGACCTTCTGCGGGCAAAATATGAGCCTTCGATGGTCAATGACGAAGGCTGACCATTCGCCGTGGCCACGCCCACCACATGTGCTTTACACACATCACAGTCCATCGACTGACATCATCAGTCTGTCAGTCAAACTGTGTATTGACTTTGATGTACATTGCTTCAAGGCAAGGCCAGACACCAGGCAGGGCCAGATAAGGTAAAAGTTAAGGTTAAAGTAAAAGTTTGGTGGCGTGCCACGCCCACATCCTAAGTAGCAGCCCAAAATCCTTCGCAATTTAACGTGGGCCATCCGTCTAGTGTCCGTTGATGCTACAACAGACTCATTCGGTCAAACCCCCTAGGAGGAGTTCGTCGAGATACGACCCCTACATCCTCCCCCAAATGGCCGCCGCCACCTAAAATGGCCGACTTCCTGTTGGTTTTTGAACATGGGTTCTTGAGACTTTTTTGTGCGTCCTGTCACGAGTGATGTCTCCTCCGAAAATCATGCCCATACGTGCAACGGGAGGCGAGGGATAATTATTTTAAAACTTGTAGGTGGCGCTAGTGAGTCAATTTGGCTTGGTTTCAAATGGGGCCCCACCAGGGCCCTCAGGCCTGGAATCTGCCCCCCCTTATGAGTTTTCAAGCACATGCGACCTTCTGCGGGCGAATGATGACCCTTTCTTTGTAAACGGCGAGGCCTGAGCATTCGCCGCCAGGCCACGCCCACCACGTGCGCTTTTCCTGCATCATGGTCCATCAACAGGCTTCACCAGGCTGTCAGGCAGTGACCTTGTGACCTCGGTGTTCATCTGATGAATCTCCTGCCAGAAAAGGCCTCATGTAGATGACACGCCTTTAGCCTGTCGCCAATAGGTGGCGCTGCGACGAAATCAGGAAGTGACCTACGGGGACCTTCAGGGCGGGAACATGATCACATGTACCAAGTATGATGAAGATCTGACCACGTGGAGCCAAGTTATTCACGTCTACAGTTACGCTCAGCGTGCAAGGCCCGGACAGATGAAAAAGAGCAAAATTTGGGGGCGTGCCACACCCACATCGTATGGAATATCCCAAAATCCTTCGCAATTTAACGTCGGCCATCCATCTAGTGTCCGTTGATGCAACAACGGACTCATTCGGTCAAACCCCCTGGGAGGAGTTCGTCGAGATACGACCCCAACTTCTGGCCCGAAAAAGGCCGGCGCCATCCAAAATGGCCGACTTCCTGTTTGTTTTCCAATATGCGTTCTTGAGACTTTTTGGTCCGTCCTGTCACGATAGACGTCTCCACCAAGTTTCGTGACGATCGGTGAAACTGGTGGCGGGGGCTAATTTTTTTTAAAATTCAAGGTGGCGCTAGAGAGCCAATTTTGGAACATTATATTTGAAACCCATAAAATATAAAATTTTTCGCCAGACCTGATGTGCTCAGCAAATTTGGTGAGTTTTCGGGCATGTTGAGGCCCCCAAAAAGGCCGACGGTTGGCAGAATAATAATAATAATAATAATAATAATTAAAACTGCAAGCAGTGATGAGCGGGCTCGAGCACCCCGACGCGGTCGGGGGTACGCGCGGGTCGGGGGTACGCGCGGCTCGGGGGCGCGCGCGTGTCCGGACGGGCGCGCGGACGGGCGCGCGGACGCACCGTATGAAAAACCGCGGCGATGGGATAAGCGGTAAGGGAGTTATGGCACTTGCAATTTTCTGCCAGGAGGGGGCGACGCCGGCGGCGAGGCTGGTGCGCGGTCACGTCCCGTCCGGCGCCCCGAACCGCCATAAAAAAATTCGCGACGATCGGACCGTGCGGTAGGTACTTGCGGTGGATATACGTTTCCGCCTGTGGGTGGCGCTATACAGTCTATGCGCCCACACGGTAACGGACCGGAGGGTACCCCGAACGACCAGAAAAAATTAGGTGCCGATCCGACCGTGCGGAAGGAAGTTACGGCTGATATACATTTCCACCAGTTGGTGGCGCTATAGCGTATGTACACACACTGTCATCGACCAGAGGGTACCCCGAACCACCGGAAAAAAATTCGGGCAGATCCGACCATGTGGGAGGAAGTTACGGCAGATATACATTTCCACCAGTTGGTGGCGCTATAGAGTCTATGGACACGCAGATTCAAAGAGTGGAGGGTGACCCGACCGACCAAAAAAAATTTAGAGACGATCCGACCATGTGGAAGGAAGTTACGGCTATATACATTTCCACCAGTTGGTGGCGCTATAGAGTCTATGTATACACACAGTCATAGACCAGAGGGTACCCCGAACCACCAGAAAAAATTTGGGACCGATCCGACCATGTGGAAGGAAGTTACAGCTGATATACATATCCACCAGTTGGTGGCGCTATAGCGTATGTACACACACTGTCATAGACCAGAGGGTACCCCGAACCACCAGAAAAAAATTGGGGCAGATCCGACCATGTGGGAGAAAGTTACGGCAGATATAAATTTCCACCAGTTGGTGGTGCTATACAGTCTATGTACACACACAGTCATAGACCAGAGGGTACCCCAAACCACCAGAAAAAATTTGGGGCCGATGCGACCATGTGGAAGGAAGTTACAGCTGATATACATTGCCACCAATAGGTGGTGCTATACAGTCTATGTACACACAGTATAACAGACCAGAGATTGACCCAACACACCAAAAAAAAATTCAAGACAATCTGACCATGAATCAGGAAGTTATGGCAGATATACATTTCCACCAGTTGGTGGCGCTGTGTTTTGAACATGGGTTCTGGAGCGTTAGGTGCGTCCTGTCATGATCGACTTCTCCACCGAAAATCATAGTGATACGTGCAACGGGTGGCGAGGGATAATGAATTGAAACTTCTAGGTGGCGCTAGTGTGTCAATTTAGATTGGTGTCACATGGGAGCACCACCAGGGCGCTCAGGCCTGGATTCTGACCTTACGTGTAAGATTTCAGCAGCCTGTGACCTTCTGCGGGCAAAATATGAGCCTTCGATGGTCAATGGCGAAGGCTGACCATTCGCCGTGGCCACGCCCACCACATGTGCTTTACACACATCACAGTCCATCAACTGACATCATCAGTCTGTCAGTCAAACTGTGTATTGACTTTGATGTACATTGCTTCAAGGCAAGGCCAGACACCAGGCAGGGCCAGATAAGGTAAAAGTTAAGGTTAAAGTAAAAGTTTGGTGGCGTGCCACGCCCACATCCTAAGTAGCAGCCCAAAATCCTTCGCAATTTAACGTGGGCCATCCGTCTAGTGTCCGTTGATGCTACAACGGACTCATTCGGTCAAACCCCCTAGGAGGAGTTCGTCGAGATACGACCCCTACATCCTCCACCAAATGGCCGCCGCCACCTAAAATGGCGGACTTCCTGTTGGTTTTTGAACATGGGTTCTTGAGACTTTTTTGTGCGTCCTGTCACGAGTGATGTCTCCTCTGAAAATCATGACCATACGTGCAACGGGATGCGAGGGATAATTATTTTAAAACTTGTAGGTGGCGCTAGTGAGTCAATTTGGCTTGGTTTCAAATGGGGGCCCCACCAGGGCCCTCAGGCCTGGAATCTGCCCCCCCTTATGAGTTTTCAAGCACATGCGACCTTCTGCGGGCGAATGATGACCCTTTCTTTGTAAACGGCGAGGCCTGAGCATTCGCCGCCAGACCACGCCCACCACGTGCGCTTTTCCTGCATCATGGTCCATCAACAGGCTTCACCAGGCTGTCAGGCAGTGACCTTGTGACCTCGGTGTTCATCTGATGAATCTCCTGCCAGAAAAGGCCTCATGTAGATGACACGCCTTTAGCCTGTCGCCAATAGGTGGCGCTGCGACGAAATCAGGAAGTGACCTACGGGGACCTTCGGGGCGGGGCCATGATCACATGTACCAAGTATGATGAAGATCTGACCACGTGGAGCCAAGTTATTCACGTCAACAGTTACGCTCAGCGTGCAAGGCCCGGACAGATGAAAAAGGGCAAAATTTGGGGGCGTGCCACGCCCACATCGTATGGAATATCCTAAAATCCTTCGCAATTTAACGTCGGCCATCCGTCTAGTGTCCGTTGATGCAACAACGGACTCATTCGGTCAAACCCCCTAGGAGGAGTTCGTCGAGATACGACCCCAACTTCTGGGCCGAAAAAGGCCGCCGCCATCCAAAATGGCCGACTTCGTGTGCATTTTCCAATATGGGTTCTTGAGACTTTTTGGTCCGTCCTGTCACGATAGACGTCTCCACCAAGTTTCGTGACGATCGGTGAAACTGGTGGCGGGGGCTAATTTTTTTTAAAATTCAAGGTGGCGCTAGAGAGCCAATTTTTGAACATTATATTTGAAACCCATAAAATATAAAATTTTTCGCCAGACCTGATGCGCTCAGCAAATTTGGTGAGTTTTCGGGCATGTTGAGGCCCTCAAAAAGGCCGACGGTTGGCAGAATAATAATAATAATAATAATAATAATAAACATTACGATTACAATAGGGCTTTCGCACTGGTCAGTGCTCGAGCCCTAATAATTAAAACTGCAAGCAGTGATGAGCGGGCTCGAGCACCCCGACGCGGTCGGGGGTACGCGCGGGTCGGGGGTACGCGCGGGTCGGAAGTACGCGCGGGTCGGGGGCGCGCGCGTGACCGGACGGGCGTGCGGACGCGCCGTACGAAAAACCGCGGCGATGGGATAAGCGGTAAGGGAGTTACGGCACTTGCAATTTTCCGCCAGGAGGGGGCGACGCCGGCGGCGAGGCGGGTGCGTGGTCACGTCCCGTCCGGCGCCCCGAACCGCCATAAAAAAATTTGCGACGATCGGACCGTGCGGTAGGTACTTGCGGCGGATATACGTTTCCGCCTGTGGGTGGCGCTATACAGTCTATGCGCCCACACGGTAACGGACCGGAGGGTACCCCGAACCACCAGAAAAAATTAGGTGCCGATCCAACCGTGCAGAAGGAAGTTACGGCTGATATACATTTCCACCAGTTGGTGGCGCTATAGCGTATGTACACACTCTGTCATAGACCAGAGGGTACCCCGAACCACCAGAAAAAAATTCGGGCAGATCCGACCATGTGGGAGGAAGTTACGGCAGATATACATTTTCACCAGTTGGTGGCGCTATAGAGTCTATGTATACACACAGTCATAGACCAGAGGGTACCCCGAACCACCAGAAAAAATTTGGGACTGATCCGACCATGTGGAAGGAAGTTACAGCTGTTATACATTTCCACCAGTTGGAGGCGCTATAGCATATGTACACACTGTCATAGACCAGAGGGTACCCCGAACCACCAGAAAAAAATTCGGGCAGATCCAACCATGTGGGAGAAAGTTACGGCAGATATACATTTCCACCAGTTGGTGGCGCTATACAGTCTATGTACACACACAGTCATAGACCAGAGGGTACCCCAAACCACCAGAAAAAATTTGGGGCCGATGCGACCATGTGGAAGGAAGTTACAGCTGATATACATTTCCACCAGTTGGTGGCGCTATAGTGTATGCACACACACTGTCATAGAGCAGAGGGTACCCCAAACCACCAGAAAAAAATTAGGGCAGATCGAACCAAGTGGGATGAAGTTACGGCAGATATACATTTTCACCAGTTGGTGGCGCTATCGAGTCTATGTACACACACAGTCATAGACCGCAGGGTACCCTAAACCACCAGAAAAAAATTGGAGCAGATCCGACCATGTGGAAGGAAGTTACAGGTGATATACATTTCCACCAGTTGGTGGCGCTGTGTTTTGTAACATGGGTTCTGGAGCGTTAGGTGCGTCCCGTCATGATAGACGTCTCCACCGAAAATCATAGTGATACGTGCCACGGGTGGCGAGGGATAATGAATTGAAACTTCTAGGTGGCGCTAGTGTGTCAATTTAGATTGGTGTCACATGGGAGCACCACCAGGGCGCTCAGGCCTGGATTCTGACCTTACGTGTAAGATTTCAGCAGCCTGTGACCTTCTGCGGGCAAAATATGAGCCTTCGATGGTCAATGACGAAGGCTGACCATTCGCCGTGGCCACGCCCACCACATGTGCTTTACACACATCACAGTCCATCGACTGACATCATCAGTCTGTCAGTCAAACTGTGTATTGACTTTGATGTACATTGCTTCAAGGCAAGGCCAGACACCAGGCAGGGCCAGATAAGGTAAAAGTTAAGGTTAAAGTAAAAGTTTGGTGGCGTGCCACGCCCACATCCTAAGTAGCAGCCCAAAATCCTTCGCAATTTAACGTGGGCCATCCGTCTAGTGTCCGTTGATGCTACAACAGACTCATTCGGTCAAACCCCCTAGGAGGAGTTCGTCGAGATACGACCCCTACATCCTCCCCCAAATGGCCGCCGCCACCTAAAATGGCCGACTTCCTGTTGGTTTTTGAACATGGGTTCTTGAGACTTTTTTGTGCGTCCTGTCACGAGTGATGTCTCCTCCGAAAATCATGCCCATACGTGCAACGGGAGGCGAGGGATAATTATTTTAAAACTTGTAGGTGGCGCTAGTGAGTCAATTTGGCTTGGTTTCAAATGGGGCCCCACCAGGGCCCTCAGGCCTGGAATCTGCCCCCCTTATGAGTTTTCAAGCACATGCGACCTTCTGCGGGCGAATGATGACCCTTTCTTTGTAAACGGCGAGGCCTGAGCATTCGCCGCCAGGCCACGCCCACCACGTGCGCTTTTCCTGCATCATGGTCCATCAACAGGCTTCACCAGGCTGTCAGGCAGTGACCTTGTGACCTCGGTGTTCATCTGATGAATCTCCTGCCAGAAAAGGCCTCATGTAGATGACACGCCTTTAGCCTGTCGCCAATAGGTGGCGCTGCGACGAAATCAGGAAGTGACCTACGGGGACCTTCAGGGCGGGAACATGATCACATGTACCAAGTATGATGAAGATCTGACCACGTGGAGCCAAGTTATTCACGTCTACAGTTACGCTCAGCGTGCAAGGCCCGGACAGATGAAAAAGAGCAAAATTTGGGGGCGTGCCACACCCACATCGTATGGAATATCCCAAAATCCTTCGCAATTTAACGTCGGCCATCCATCTAGTGTCCGTTGATGCAACAACGGACTCATTCGGTCAAACCCCCTGGGAGGAGTTCGTCGAGATACGACCCCAACTTCTGGCCCGAAAAAGGCCGGCGCCATCCAAAATGGCCGACTTCCTGTTTGTTTTCCAATATGGGTTCTTGAGACTTTTTGGTCCGTCCTGTCACGATAGACGTCTCCACCAAGTTTCGTGACGATCGGTGAAACTGGTGGCGGGGGCTAATTTTTTTTAAAATTCAAGGTGGCGCTAGAGAGCCAATTTTGGAACATTATATTTGAAACCCATAAAATATAAAATTTTTCGCCAGACCTGATGTGCTCAGCAAATTTGGTGAGTTTTCGGGCATGTTGAGGCCCCCAAAAAGGCCGACGGTTGGCAGAATAATAATAATAATAATAATATAATAATAATAAACATTACGATTACAATAGGGCTTTCGCACTGGTCAGTGCTCGAGCCCTAATTAAAACTGCAAGCAGTGATGAGCGGGCTCGAGCACCCCGACGCGGTCGGGGGTACGCGCGGGTCGGCGGTACGCGCGGGTCGGGGGTACGCGCGGGTGGGGGGTACGCGCGGGTCGGGGGTACGCGCGGGTCGGGCCACGCGCGGGTCGGGGCACGCGTGTGTCCGGACGGGCGCGCGGACGCGCCGTACGAAAAACCGCGGCGATGGGATAAGCGGTAAGGGAGTTACGGCACTTGCAATTTTCCGCCAGGAGGGGGCGACGCCGGCGGCAATGCGGGTGCGCGGTCACGTCCCGTCCGACGCCCCGAACAGCCATAAAAAAATTCCCGACGATCGGACCGTGCGGTAGGTACCGGTGCTACAGAGTCTACGTATATACACACCAGGTGACAGAGTGGAGGGTGACCCAACCCAGCAAAAAAAATGTGGAGACGATCCGACCATGCATAACGAAGTTACGGCAGATATACATTTTCGCCAGTTGGTGGCGCTATACAGTCTATGTACACACACAGTCACAATCCAGAGGGTACCCCGAACCACCGGAAAAAAATTCGGGCAGATCCGACCATGTAGGAGGAAGTTAGGGCAGATATACATTTTCACAAGTTGGTGGCGCTATAGAGTCTATATACACACCTGGTCACAGACTAGAGGGTGACCCAACCCAGGAAAAAAAATGTGGAGACAATCCGACCATGCATAACAAAGTTACGGCAGATATACATTTTCGCCAGTCGGTGGCGCTATACAGTCTATGTACACACACAGTCATAGACCAGAGGGTACCCCAAACCACCAGAAAAAATTTGGGACTGATCCGACCATGTGGAAGGAAGTTGCGGCAGATATACATTTCCACCAGTTGGTGGCGCTATAGAGTCTATATATACACACACAGTCACAGACTGGAAGGTGACCGAACCCACCCAAAAAAAATTGGAGACGATCCGACCATGTATAAGGAAGTTACGGCAGATATACATTTCCACCAGTTGGTGGCGCTGTGTTTTGAACATGGGTTCTGGAGCGTTAGGTGCGTCCTGTCATGATAGACGTCTCCACCGAAAATCATAGTGATACGTGCAACGGGTGGTGAGGGATAATGAATTGAAACTTCTAGGTGGCGCTAGTGTGTCAATTTAGATTGGTGTCAAATGGGAGCACCACCAGGGCGCTCAGGCCTGGATTCTGACCTTACGTGTAAGATTTCAGCAGCCTGTGACCTTCTGCGGGCAAATTATGAGCCTTCGATGGTCAATGGCGAAGGCTGACCATTCGCCGTGGCCACGCCCACCACATGTGCTTTACACACATCATAGTCCATCGACTGACATCATCAGTCTGTCAGTCAAACTGTGTATTGACTTTGATGTACATTGCTTCAAGGCAAGGCCAGACACCAGGCTGGGCCAGATAAGGTAAAAGTTAAGGTTAAAGTGAAAGTTTGGTGGCGTGCCACGCCCACATCCTAAGTAGCAGCCCAAAATCCTTCGCAATTTAATGTGGGCCATCCGTCTAGTGTCCGTTGATGCTACAACGGACTCATTCGGTCAAACCCCCTAGGAGGAGTTCGTCGAGATACGACCCCTACATCCTCCCCCAAATGGCCGCCGCCACCTAAAATGGCCGACTTCCTGTTGGTTTTCGAACATGGGTTCTTGAGACTTTTTTGTGCGTCCTGTCACGAGTGATGTCTCCTCCGAAAATCATGCCCATACGTGCAACGGGAGGCGAGGGATAATTATTTTAAAACTTGTAGGTGGCGCTAGTGAGTCAATTTGGCTTGGTTTCAAATGGGGGCCCCACCAGGGCCCTCAGGCTTGGAATCTGCCCCCCCTTATGAGTTTTCAAGCACATGCGACCTTCTGCGGGCGAATGATGACCCTTTCTATGTAAACGGCGAGGCCTGAGCATTCGCCGCCAGGCCACGCCCACCACGTGCGCTTTTCCTGCATCATGGTCCATCAACAGGCTTCACCAGGCTGTCAGGCAGTGACCTTGTGACCTCGGTGTTCATCTGATGAATCTCCTGCCAGAAAAGGCCTCATGTAGATGACACGCCTTTAGCCTGTCGCCAATAGGTGGCGCTGCGACGAAATCAGGAAGTGACCTACGGGGACGTTCGGGACGGGGCCATGATCACATGTACCAAGTATGATGAAGATCTGACCACGTGGAGCCAAGTTATTCACGTCTACAGTTACGCTCAGCGTGCAAGGCCCGGGCAGATGAAAAAGGGCAAAATTTGGGGGCGTGCCACGCCCACATCGTATGGAATATCCCAAAATCCTTCGCAATTTAACGTCGGCCAGCCGTCTAGTGTCCGTTGATGCTACAACGGACTCATTCGGTCAAACCCCCTAGGAGGAGTTCGTCGAGATACGACCCCAACTTCTGGGCCGAAAAAGGCCGCCGCCATCCAAAATGGCCGACTTCCTGTTCGTTTTCCAATATGGGTTCTTGAGACTTTTTGGTCCGTCCTGTCATGATAGACGTCTCCACCAAGTTTCGTGACGATCGGTGAAACTGGTGGCGGGGGCTAATTTTTTTTAAAATTCAAGGTGGCGCTAGAGAGCCAATTTTGGAACATTATATTTGAAACCCATAAAATATAAAATTTTTCGCCAGACCTGATGCGCTCAGCAAATTTGGTGAGTTTTCGGGCATGTTGAGGCCCTCAAAAAGGCCGACGGTTGGCAGAATAATAATAATAATAATAATAATTAAAACTGCAAGCAGTGATGAGCGGGCTCGAGCACCCCGACACGGTCGGGGGTACGCGCGGGTCGGGGGCGCGCGCGTGACCGGACGGGCGTGCGGACGCGCCGTACGAAAAACCGCGGCGATCAGATAAGCGGTAAGGGAGTTACACACACTGTCATAGACCAGAGGGTACCCCGAACCACCAGAAAAAAATTTGGGCAGATCCAACCATGTGGGAGGAAGTTACGGCAGATATACATTTCCACCAGTTGTTGGCGCTATAGAGTCTACGGACACGCAGATTCAAAGAGTGGTGGGTGACCCGACCGACCAAAAAAAATTTAGAGACGAGCCGACCATGTGGAAGGAAGCTATGGCTATATACATTTCCGCCAGTTGGTGGCGCTATAGAGTGTATGTACACACAGAGTAATAGACCAGAGGGTACCCCAAACCACCAGAAAAAATTTGGGGCCGATCCGACCATGTGTGAGGAAGTTACAGCAGATATACATTTCCACCAGTTGGTGGCGCTGTGTTTTGAACATGGGTTCTGGAGCGTTAGGTGCGTCCTGTCATGATAGACTTCTCCACCGAAAATCATAGTGATACGTGCAACGGGTGGCGAGGGATAATGAACTGAAACTTCTAGGTGGCGCTAGTGTGTCAATTTAGATTGGTGTCACATGGGAGCACCACCAGGGCGCTCAGGCCTGGATTATGACCTTACGTGTAAGATTTCAGCAGCCTGTGACCTTCTGCGGGCAAAATATGAGCCTTCGATGGTCATGGCGAAGGCTGACCATTCGCCGTGGCCACGCCCACCACATGTGCTTTACACACATCACAGTCCATCAACTGACATCATCAGTCTGTCAGTCAAACTGTGTATTGACTTTGATGTACATTGCTTCAAGGCAAGGCCAGACACCAGGCAGGGCCAGATAAGGTAAAAGTTAAGGTTAAAGTAAAAGTTTGGTGGCGTGCCACGCCCACATCCTAAGTAGCAGCCCAAAATCCTTCGCAATTTAACGTGGGCCATCCATCTAGTGTCCGTTGATGCTACAACGGACTCATTCGGTCAAACCCCCTAGGAGGAGTTCGTCGAGATACGACCCCTACATCCTCCCCCAAATGGCCGCGGCCACCTAAAATGGCCGACTTCCTGTTCGTTTTTGAACATGGGTTCTTGAGACTTTTTTGTGCGTCCTGTCACGAGTGATGTCTCCTCCGAAAATCATGCCCATACGTGCAACGGGAGGCGAGGGATAATTATTTTAAAACTTGTAGGTGGCGCTAGTGAGTCAATTTGGCTTGGTTTCAAATGGGGGCCCCACCAGGGCCCTCAGGCCTGGAATCTGCCCCCCCTTATGAGTTTTCAAGCACATGCGACCTTCTGCGGGCGAATGATGACCCTTTCTTTGTAAACGGCGAGGCCTGAGCATTCGCCGCCAGGCCACGCCCACCACGTGCGCTTTTCCTGCATCATGGTCCATCAACAGGCTTCACCAGGCTGTCAGGCAGTGACCTTGTGACCTCGGTGTTCATCTGATGAATCTCCTGCCAGAAAAGGCCTCATGTAGATGACACGCCTTTAGCCTGTCGCCAATAGGTGGCGCTGCGACGAAATCAGGAAGTGACCTACGGGGAACTTCGGGGCGAGGCCATGATCACATGTACCAAGTATGATGAAGATCTGACCATGTGGAGGCAAGTTATTCACGTCTACAGTTACGCTCAGCGTGCAAGGCCCGGGCAGATGAAAAAGGGCAAAATTTGGGGGCGTGCCACGCCCACATCGTATGGAATATCCCAAAATCCTTCGCAATTTAACGTCGGCCAGCCGTCTAGTGTCCGTTGATGCAACAACGGACTCATTCGGTCAAACCCCCTAGGAGGAGTTCGTCGAGATATGACCCCAACTTCTGGCCCGAAAAAGGCCGGCGCCATCCAAAATGGCCGACTTCCTGTTCGTTTTCCAATATGGGTTCTTGAGACTTTTTGGTCCGTCCTGTCACGATAGACGTCTCCACCAAGTTTCGTGACGATCGGTGAAACTGGTGGCGGGGGCTATTTTTTTTTAAAATTCAAGGTGGCGCTAGAGAGCCAATTTTGGAACATTATATTTGAAACCCATAAAATATAAAATTTTTCGCCAGACCTGATGCGCTCAGCAAATTTGGTGAGTTTTCGGGCATGTTGAGGCCCCCAAAAAGGCCGACGGTTGGCAGAATAATAATAATAATAATAATAATAATAAACATTACGATTACAATAGGGCTTTCGCACTGGTCAGTGCTCGAGCCCTAATAAACATTACGATTACAATAGGGCTTTCGCACTGGTCAGTGCTCGAGCCCTAATAATAATAAACATTACGATTACAATAGGGCTTTCGCACTGGTCAGTGCTCGAGCCCTAAAAAACGGAACGATTACAATAGGGCTTTCGCACTGGTCAGTGCTCGAGCCCTAATTAAAACTGCAAGCAGTGATGAGCGGGCTCGAGCACCCCGACGCGGTCGGGGGTACGCGCGGGTCGGGGGTACACGCGGGTCGAGGGCGCACGCGTGTTCGGACGGGCGCGCGGACGCACCGTACGAAAAACCACAACGATGGGATAAGCGGTAAGGGAGTTACGGCACTTGCAATTTTCCACCCGGAGGGGGCGACGCCGGCGGCGAGGCTGGTGCGCGGTCACGTCCCGTCCGGCGCCCCGAACCGCCATAAAAAAATTTGCGACGATCGGACCGTGCGGTAGGTACTTGCGGCGGATATACGTTTCCGCCTGTGGGTGGCGCTATACAGTCTATGCGCCCACACGGTAACGGACCGGAGGGTACCCCGAACCACCAGAAAAAATTAGGTGCCGATCCGACCGTGCAGAAGGAAGTTACGGCTGATATACATTTCCACCAGTTGGTGGCGCTATAGCGTATGTACACACACTGTCATAGACCAAAGGGTAACCCGAACCACCAGAAAAAAATTCGGGCAGATCCGACCATGTGGGAGGAAGTTACGGCAGATATACATTTCCACCAGTTGGTGGCGCTATAGAGTCTATGGACACGCAGATTCAAAGAGTGGAGGGTGACCCGACCGACCAAAAAAATTTTAGAGACGATCCGACCATGTGGAAGGAAGTTACGGCTATATACATTTCCACCAGTTGGTGGCGCTATAGAGTCTATGTATACACACAGTCATAGACCAGAGGGTACCCCGAACCACCAGAAAAAATTTGGGACCGATCCGACCATGTGGAAGGAAGTTACAGCTGATATACATATCCACCAGTTGGAGGCACTATAGCGTATGTACACACACTGTCATAGACCAGAGGGTACCCCGAACCACCAGAAAAAAATTCGGGCAGATCCGACCATGTGGGAGAAAGTTACGGCAGATATAAATTTCCACCAGTTGGTGGTGCTATAGAGTCTATGTACACACCCAGTCATAGACTGGAGGGTACCCCAAACCACCAGAAAAAATTTGGGGCAGATCCGACCATGTGGAAGGAAGTTACAGCTGATATACATTGCCACCAATAGGTGGTGCTATACAGTCTATGTACACACAGTATAACAGACCAGAGATTGACCCAACACACCAAAAAAAATTTCAAGACAATCTGACCATGAATCAGGAAGTTATGGCAGATATACATTTCCACCAGTTGGTGGCGCTATAGAGTCCATATACACACACAGTCACAGACTGGAGGGTGACGGAACCCACCCAAAAAATTAGGAGACGATCCGACCATGCGTGAGGAAGTTACAGCAGATATACATTTCCACCAGTTGGTGGCGCTGTGTTTTGAACATGGGTTCTGGAGCGTTAGGTGCGTCCTGTCATGATAGACGTCTCCACCGAAAATCATAGTGATACGTGCAACGGGTGGTGAGGGATAATGAATTGAAACTTCTAGGTGGCGCTAGTGTGTCAATTTAGATTGGTGTCACATGGGAGCACCACCAGGGCGCTCAGGCCTGGATTCTGACCTTACGTGTAAGATTTCAGCAGCCTGTGACCTTCTGCGGGCAAATTATGAGCCTTCGATGGTCAATGGCGAAGGCTGACCATTCGCCGTGGCCACGCCCACCACATGTGCTTTACACACATCATAGTCCATCGACTGACATCATCAGTCTGTCAGTCAAACTGTGTATTGACTTTGATGTACATTGCTTCAAGGCAAGGCCAGACACCAGGCTGGGCCAGATAAGGTAAAAGTTAAGGTTAAAGTGAAAGTTTGGTGGCGTGCCACGCCCACATCCTAAGTAGCAGCCCAAAATCCTTCGCAATTTAATGTGGGCCATCCGTCTAGTGTCCGTTGATGCTACAACGGACTCATTCGGTCAAACCCCCTAGGAGGAGTTCGTCGAGATACGACCCCTACATCCTCCCCCAAATGGCCGCCGCCACCTAAAATGGCCGACTTCCTGTTGGTTTTCGAACATGGGTTCTTGAGACTTTTTTGTGCGTCCTGTCACGAGTGATGTCTCCTCCGAAAATCATGCCCATACGTGCAACGGGAGGCGAGGGATAATTATTTTAAAACTTGTAGGTGGCGCTAGTGAGTCAATTTGGCTTGGTTTCAAATGGGGGCCCCACCAGGGCCCTCAGGCTTGGAATCTGCCCCCCCTTATGAGTTTTCAAGCACATGCGACCTTCTGCGGGCGAATGATGACCCTTTCTATGTAAACGGCGAGGCCTGAGCATTCGCCGCCAGGCCACGCCCACCACGTGCGCTTTTCCTGCATCATGGTCCATCAACAGGCTTCACCAGGCTGTCAGGCAGTGACCTTGTGACCTCGGTGTTCATCTGATGAATCTCCTGCCAGAAAAGGCCTCATGTAGATGACACGCCTTTAGCCTGTCGCCAATAGGTGGCGCTGCGACGAAATCAGGAAGTGACCTACGGGGACGTTCGGGACGGGGCCATGATCACATGTACCAAGTATGATGAAGATCTGACCACGTGGAGCCAAGTTATTCACGTCTACAGTTACGCTCAGCGTGCAAGGCCCGGGCAGATGAAAAAGGGCAAAATTTGGGGGCGTGCCACGCCCACATCGTATGGAATATCCCAAAATCCTTCGCAATTTAACGTCGGCCAGCCGTCTAGTGTCCGTTGATGCTACAACGGACTCATTCGGTCAAACCCCCTAGGAGGAGTTCGTCGAGATACGACCCCAACTTCTGGGCCGAAAAAGGCCGCCGCCATCCAAAATGGCCGACTTCCTGTTCGTTTTCCAATATGGGTTCTTGAGACTTTTTGGTCCGTCCTGTCATGATAGACGTCTCCACCAAGTTTCGTGACGATCGGTGAAACTGGTGGCGGGGGCTAATTTTTTTTAAAATTCAAGGTGGCGCTAGAGAGCCAATTTTGGAACATTATATTTGAAACCCATAAAATATAAAATTTTTCGCCAGACCTGATGCGCTCAGCAAATTTGGTGAGTTTTCGGGCATGTTGAGGCCCTCAAAAAGGCCGACGGTTGGCAGAATAATAATAATAATTAAAACTGCAAGCAGTGATGAGCGGGCTCGAGCACCCCGACGCGGTCGGGGGTACGCGCGGGTCGGGGGTACACGCGGGTCGAGGGCGCGCGCGTGTTCGGACGGGCGCGCGGACGCACCGTACCAAAAACCGCAACGATGGGATAAGCGGTAAGGGAGTTACGGCACTTGCAATTTTCCGCCCGGAGGGGGCGACGCCGGCGGCGAGGCTGGTGCACGGTCACGTCCCGTCCGGCGCCCCGAACCGCCATAAAAAAATTTGCGACGATCGGACCATGCGGTAGGTACTTGCGGCGGATATACGTTTCCGCCTGTGGGTGGCGCTATACAGTCTATGCGCCCACACGGTAACGGACCGGAGGGTACCCCGAACCACCAGAAAAAATTAGGTGCCGATCCGACCGTGCGGAAGGAAGTTACGACTGATATACATTTCCACCAGTTGGTGGCGCTATAGCGTATGTACACACACTGTCATCGACCAAAGGGTAACCCGAACCACCAGAAAAAAATTCGGGCAGATCCGACCATGTGGGAGGAAGTTACGGCAGATATACATTTTCACCAGTTGGTGGCGCTATAGAGTCTATGTATACACACAGTCAGAGACCAGAGGGTACCCCGAACCACCAGAAAAAATTTGGGACTGTTCCGACCATGTGGAAGGAAGTTACAGCTGTTATACATTTCCACCAGTTGGAGGCGCTATAGCGTATGTACACACTGTCATAGACCAGAGGGTACCCCGAACCACCAGAAAAAAATTCGGGCAGATCCAACCATGTGGGAGAAAGTTACGGCAGATATACATTTCCATCAGTTGGTGGCGCTATACAGTCTATGTACACACACAGTCATAGACCAGAGGGTACCCCAAACCACCAGAAAAAATTTGGGGCCGATGCGACCATGTGGAAGGAAGTTACAGCTGATATACATTTCCACCAGTTGGTGGCGCTATAGTGTATGCACACACACTGTCATAGACCAGAGGGTACCCCAAACCACCAGAAAAAAATTCGGGCAGATCGGACCAAGTGGGATGAAGTTACGGCAGATATACATTTTCACCAGTTGGTGGCGCTATCGAGTCTATGTACACACACAGTCATAGACCGCAGGGTACCCTAAACCACCAGAAAAAAATTGGGGCAGATCCGACCATGTGGAAGGAAGTTACAGGTGATATACTTTTCCACCAGTTGGTGGCGCTGTGTTTTGAACATGGGTTCTGGAGCGTTAGGTGCGTCCTGTCATGATAGACGTCTCCACCGAAAATCATAGTGATACGTGCAACGGGTGGCGAGGGATAATGAATTGAAACTTCTAGGTGGCGCTAGTGTGTCAATTTAGATTGGTGTCACATGGGAGCACCACCAGGGCGCTCAGGCCTGGATTATGACCTTACGTGTAAGATTTCAGCAGCCTGTGACCTTCTGCGGGCAAAATATGAGCCTTCGATGGTCAATGGCGAAGGCTGACCATTCGCCGTGGCCACGCCCACCAAATGTGCTTTACACACATCACAGTCCATCAACTGACATCATCAGTCTGTCAGTCAAACTGTGTATTGACTTTGATGTACATTGCTTCAAGGCAAGGCCAGACACCAGGCAGGGCCAGATAAGGTAAAAGTTAAGGTTAAAGTAAAAGTTTGGTGGCGTGCCACGCCCACATCCTAAGTAGCAGCCCAAAATCCTTCGCAATTTAACGTGGGCCGTCCGTCTAGTGTCCGTTGATGCTACAACGGACTCATTCGGTCAAACCCCCTAGGAGGAGTTCGTCGAGATACGACCCCTACATCCTCCCCCAAATGGCCGCCGCCACCTAAAATGGCGGACTTCCTGTTGGTTTTTGAACATGGGTTCTTGAGACTTTTTTGTGCGTCCTGTCACGAGTGATGTCTCCTCCGAAAATCATGCCCATACGTGCAACGGGAGGAGAGGGATAATTATTTTAAAACTTGTAGGTGGCGCTAGTGAGTCAATTTGGCTTGGTTTCAAATGGGGGCCCCACCAGGGCCCTCAGGCTTGGAATCTGCCCCCCCTTATGAGTTTTCAAGCACATGCGACCTTCTGCGGGGGAATGATGACCCTTTCTTTGTAAACGGCGAGGCCTGAGCATTCGCCGCCAGGCCACGCCCACCACGTGCGCTTTTCCTGCATCATGGTCCATCAACAGGCTTCACCAGGCTGTCAGGCAGTGACCTTGTGACCTCGGTGTTCATCTGATGAATCTCCTGCCAGAAAAGGCCTCATGTAGATGACACGCCTTTAGCCTGTCGCCAATAGGTGGCGCTGCGACGAAATCAGGAAGTGACCTACGGGGACCTTCGGGGCGGGGCCATGATCACATGTACCAAGTATGATGAAGATCTGACCACGTGGAGCCAAGTTATTCACGTCTACAGTTACGCTCAGCGTGCAAGGCCCGGACAGATGAAAAAGGGCAAAATTTGGGGGCGTGCCACGCCCACATCGTATGGAATATCCCAAAATCCTTCGCAATTTAACGTCGGCCATCCATCTAGTGTCCGTTGATGCAACAACGGACTCATTCGGTCAAACCCCCTAGGAGGAGTTCGTCGAGATACGACCCCAACTTCTGGCCCGAAAAAGGCCGGCGCCATCCAAAATGGCCGACTTCCTGTTCGTTTTCCAATATGGGTTCTTGAGACTTTTTGGTCCGTCCTGTCACGATAGACGTCTCCACCAAGTTTCGTGACGATCGGTGAAAGTGGTGGCGGGGGCTAATTTTTTTTAAAATTCAAGGTGGCGCTAGAGAGCCAATTTTGGAACATTATATTTGAAACCCATAAAATATAAAATTTTTCGCCAGACCTGATGCGCTCAGCAAATTTGGTGAGTTTTCGGGCATGTTGAGGCCCTCAAAAAGGCCGACGGTTGGCAGAATAATAATAATAATAATAATAATAATAATAATAATAATAATAAACATTACGATTACAATAGGGCTTTCGCACTGGTCAGTGCTCGAGCCCTAATTAAAACTGCAAGCAGTGATGAGCGGGCTCGAGCACCCCGACGCGGTCGGGGGTACGCGCGGGTCGGGGGCGCGCGCGTGTCTGGACGGGCGCGCGGACGCGCCGTACAAAAAAACGCGGCGATGGGATAAGCGGTAAGGGAGTTACGGCACTTGCAATTTTCCGCCAGGAGGGGGCGACGCCGGCGGCGAGGCGGGTGCGCGGTCACGTCCCGTCCGGCGCCCCGAACCGCCATAAAAAAATTCGCGACGATCGGACCATGCGGTAGGTACTTGCGGCGGATATACGTTTCCGCCTGTGGGTGGCGCTATACAGTCTATGCGCCCACACGGTAACGGACCGGAGGGTACCCCGAACAACCAGAAAAAATTAGGTGCCGATCCGACCGTGCGGAAGGAAGTTACGGCTGATATACATTTCCACCAGTTGGTGGCGCTATAGCGTATGTACACACACTGTCAAAGACCAGAGGGTACCCCGATCTACCGGAAAAAAATTCGGGCAGATCCGACCATGTGGGAGGAAGTTACGGCAGATATACATTTCCACCAGTTGGTGGCGCTATACAGTCTATGTACACACACAGTCATAGACCAAAGGGTACCCCAACCGCCAGAAAAAATTTGGTGCCGATCCGACCATATGGAAGGATGTTACGGCAGATATACATTTCCACCAGTTGGTGGCGCTATAGAGTCTATGTACACACACAGTCATAGACCAGAGGGTACCCCAAACCACCAGAAAAAATTTGGGACCGATCCGACCATGTGGAAGGAAGTTACGGCAGATATACATTTCCACCAGTTGGTGGCGCTATAGAGTCTATGGACACACACAGTCACAGAGTGGAGGGTGACCCAACCCAGCAAAAAAAATTTGGGACCGATCCGACCATGCATAAGGAAGTTACAGCAGATATACATTTTCGCCAGTTGGTGGCGCTACACAGTCTATGTACACACACAGTCATAGACCAGAGGGTACCCCAAACCACCAGAAAAAATTTGGGGCCGATCCGACCATGTGGAAGGAAGTTACAGCTGATGTACATTTCCACCAGTTGGTGGCGCTATACAGTCTATGTACACACAGTATAACAGACCAGAGATTGACCCAACACACCAAAAAAAATTTCAAGACAATCTGACCATGAATCAGGAAGTTACGGCAGATATACATTTCCACCAGTTGGTGGCGCTGTGTTTTGAACATGGGTTCTGGAGCAATAGGGGCGTCCTGTCATGATAGACGTCTCCACCGAAAATCATAGTGATACGTGCCACGGGTGGCAAGGGATAATGAATTGAAACTTCTAGGTGGCGCTAGTGTGTCAATTTAGATTGGTGTCACATGGGAGCACCACCAGGGCGCTCAGGCCTGGATTGTGACCTTACGTGTAAGATTTCAGCAGTTTGTGACCTTCTGCGGGCAAAATATGAGCCTTCGATGATCAATGGCGAAGGCTGACCATTCGCCGTGGCCACGCCCACCACATGTGCTTTACACACATCATAGTCCATCGACTGACATCATCAGTCTGTCAGTCAAACTGTGTATTGACTTTGATGTACATTGCTTCAAGGCAAGGCCAGACACCAGGCAGGGCCAGATAAGGTAAAAGTTAAGGTTAAAGTAAAAGTTTGGTGGCGTGCCACGCCCACATCCTAAGAAGCAGCCCAAATTCCTTCGCAATTTAACGTGGGCCATCCGTCTAGTGTCCGTTGATGCTACAACGGACTCATTCGGTCAAACCCCCTAGGAGGAGTTCGTCGAGATACGACCCCTACATCCTCCCCCGAATGGCCGCCGCCACCTAAAATGGCCGACTTCCTGTTGGTTTTTGAACATGGGTTCTTGAGACTTTTTTGTGCGTCCTGTCACGAGTGATGTCTCCTCCGAAAATCATGCCCATACGTGCAACGGGAGGCGAGGGATAATTATTTTAAAATTTGTAGGTGGCGCTAGTGAGTCAATTTGGCTTGGTTTCAAATGGGGGCCCAACCAGGGCCCTCGGGCCTGGAATCTGCCCCCCCTTATGAGTTTTCAAGCACATGCGACCTTCTGCGGGCGAATGATAACCCTTTCTTTGTAAACGGCGAGGCCTGAGCATTCGCCGCCAGGCCACGCCCACCACGTGCGCTTTTCCTGCATCATGGTCCATCAACAGGCTTCACCAGGCTGTCAGGCAGTGACCTTGTGACCTCGGTGTTCATCTGATGAATCTCCTGCCAGAAAAGGCCTCATGTAGATGACACGCCTTTAGCCTGTCGCCGATAGGTGGCGCTGCAACGAAATCAAGAAGTGACCTACGGGGACGTTCGGGGCGGGGCCATGATCACATGTACCAAGTATGATGAAGATCTGACCACGTGGAGCCAAGTTATTCACGTCTACAGTTACGCTCAGCGTGCAAGGCCCGGACAGATGAAAAAGGGCAAAATTTGGGGGCGTGCCACGCCCAGATCGTACGGAATATCCCAAAATCCTTCGCAATTTAACGTCGGCCATCCGTCTAGTGTCCGTTGATGCAACAACGGACTCATTCGGTCAAACCCCCTAGGAGGAGTTCGTCGAGATACGACCCCAACTTCTGGCCCGAAAAAGGCCGGCGCCATCCAAAATGGCCGACTTCCTGTTCGTTTTCCAATATGGGTTCTTGAGACTTTTTGGTCCGTCCTGTCACGATAGACGTCTCCACCAAGTTTCGTGACGATCGGTGAAACTGGTGGCGGGGGCTAATTTTTTTTAAAATTCAAGGTGGCGCTAGAGAGCCAATTTTGGAACATTATATTTGAAACCCATAAAATATAAAATTTTTCGCCAGACCTGATGCGCTCAGCAAATTTGGTGAGTTTTCGGGCATGTTGAGGCCCCCAAAAAGGCCGACGGTTGGCAGAATAATAATAATAATAATAATTAAAACTGCAAGCAGTGATGAGCGGGCTCGAGCACCCCGACGCGGTCGGGGATACGCGCGGGTCGGGGGTACACGCGGGTCGGGGGCGCGCGCGTGTTGGGACGGGCGCGCGGACGCACCGTACGAAAAACCGCAACGATGGGATAAGCGGTAAGGGAGTTACGGCACTTGCAATTTTCCGCCCGGAGGGGGCGACGCCGGCGGCGAGGCTGGTGCGCGGTCACGTCCGGTCCGGCGCCCCGAACCGCCATAAAAAAATTTGCGACGATCGGACCGTGCGGTAGGTACTTGCGGCGGATATACGTTTCCGCCTGTGGGTGGCGCTATACAGTCTATGCGCCCACACGGTAACGGACCGGAGGGTACCCCGAACCACCAGAAAAAATTAGGTGCCGATCCGACCGTGCGGAAGGAAGTTACGGCTGATATACATTTCCACCAGTTGGTGGCGCTATAGCGTATGTACACACACTGTCATAGACCAAAGGGTACCCCGAACCACCAGAAAAAAATTCGGGCAGATCCGACCATGTGGGAGGAAGTTACGGCAGATATACATTTCCACCAGTTGGTGGCGCTATAGAGTCTATGGACACGCAGATTCAAAGAGTAGAGGGTGACCCGACCGACCAAAAAAAATTTAGAGACGATCCGACCATGTGGAAGGAAGTTACGGCTATATACATTTCCACCAGTTGGTGGCGCTATAGAGTCTATGTATACACACAGTCATAGACCAGAGGGTACCCCAAACCACCAGAAAAAATTTGGGGCCGATGCGACCATGTGGAAGGAAGTTACAGCTGATATACATTTCCACCAGTTGGTGGCGCTATAGTGTATGTACACACACAGTCATAGACCAGAGGGTACCCCAAACCACCAGAAAAAAATTTGGGCAGATCGGACCAAGTGGGAGGAAGTGACGGCAGATATACATTTTCACCAGTTGGTGGCGCTATAGGGTCTATGTACACACCCAGTCATAGACTGGAGGGTATCCCAAACCACCAGAAAAAAATTGGGGCAGATCCGACCATGTGGAAGGAAGTTACAGCTGATATACATTGCCACCAATAGGTGGTGCTATACAGTCTATGTACACAAAGTATAACAGACCAGAGATTGACCCAACACACCAAAAAAAATTTCAAGACAATCTGACCATGAATCAGGAAGTTATGGCAGATATACATTTCCACCAGTTGGTGGCGCTATAGAGTCCATATACACACACAGTCACAGACTGGAGGGTGACCGAACCCACCCAAAAAATTAGGAGACGATCCGACCATGCGTGAGGAAGTTACAGCAGATATACATTTCCACCAGTTGGTGGCGCTGTGTTTTGAACATGGGTTCTGGAGCGTTAGGTGCGTCCTGTCATGATAGACTTCTCCACCGAAAATCATAGTGATACGTGCAACGGGTGGCGAGGGATAATGATTTGAAACTTCTAGGTGGCGCTAGTGTGTCAATTTAGATTGGTGTCACATGGGAGCACCACCAGGGCCCTCGGGCCTGGAATCTGCCCCCCCTTATGAGTTTTCAAGCACATGCGACCTTCTGCGGGCGAATGATGACCCTTTCTTTGTAAACGGCGAGGCCTGAGCATTCGCCGCCAGGCCACGCCCACCACGTGCGCTTTTCCTGCATCATGGTCCATCAACAGGCTTCACCAGGCTGTCAGGCAGTGACCTTGTGACCTCGGTGTTCATCTGATGAATCTCCTGCCAGAAAAGGCCTCATGTAGATGACACGCCTTTAGCCTGTCGCCAATAGGTGGCGCTGCGACGAAATCAGGAAGTGACCTACGGGGACCTTCGGGGCGGGGCCATGATCACATGTACCAAGTATGATGAAGATCTGACCATGTGGAGGCAAGTTATTCACGTCTACAGTTACGCTCAGCGTGCAAGGCCCGGGCAGATGAAAAAGGGCAAAATTTGGGGGCGTGCCACGCCCACATCGTACGGAATATCCCAAAATCCTTCGCAATTTAACGTCGGCCAGCCGTCTAGTGTCCGTTGATGCAACAACGGTCAAACCCCCTAGGAGGAGTTCGTCGAGATACGACCCCAACTTCTGGCCCGAAAAAGGCCGGCGCCATCCAAAATGGCCGACTTCCTGTTCGTTTTACAATATGGGTTCTTGAGACTTTTTGGTCCGTCCTGTCACGATAGACGTCTCCACAAAGTTTCGTGACGATAGGTGAAACTGGTGTCGGGGGCCAATTTTTTCAAAAATAAAAGGTGGCGCTAGAGAGTCAATTTTGGAACATTGTTTTCGGGACCCCCACCAGATCGAAATTTTCGGCAGACCTGACGCGCTTGCAAAATTTGGTGAGTTTTCGGGCATGTTCAGGCCCTCAAAAAGGCCGTCGAATCGGCAGAATAATAATAATAATAATAATAATAATAATAATAATAATAATAATAATAAACATTACGATTACAATAGGGCTTTCGCACTGGTCAGTGCTCGAGCCCTAATAATAATAATAATAATAATAATAATAAACATTACGATTACAATAGGGCTTTCGCACTGGTCAGTGCTCGAGCCCTAATTAAAACTGCGAGCAGTGATGAGCGGGCTCGAGCACCCCGACGCGGTCGGGGGTACGCGCGGGTCGGGGGTGCGCGCGGGTCGGGGGCGCGCGCGCGACCGGACGGGCGTGCGGACGCGCCGTACGAAAAACCGTGGCGATTGGATAAGCGGTAAGGGAGTTACGGCATTTACAAATTTCCGCCAGGAGGGGGCGACGCCGGCGGTGAGGCGGGTGCGCGGTCACGTCCCGTCCGACGTCCTGAACCGCCATAAAAAAATTCGCAACGATCGGACCGTGCGGTAGGTACTTGTGCCGGATATACGTTTCCGCCTGTTGGTGGCGCTATACAGTCTATGCGCCCACATGGTAACGGACTGGAGGGTACCCCAAACCACCAGAAAAAATTAGGTGCGGATCCGACCGTGCGGAAGGAAGTTACGGCTGATATACATTTCCACCAGTTGGTGGCGCTATAGCGTATGTACACACACTGTCATAGACCAGAGGGTACCCCGAACCACCAGAAAAAAATTCGGGCCGATCCGACCATGTGGGAGGAAGTTACGGCAGATATACATTTCCACCAGTTGGTGGCGCTATAGAGTCTATGGACACGCAGATTCAAAGAGTGGTGGGTGACCCGACCGACCAAAAAAAATTTAGAGACGATCCGACCATGTGGAAGGAAGCTATGGCTATATACATTTCCGCCAGTTGGTGGCGCTATAGAGTGTATGTACACACACAGTCATAGACCAGAGGGTACCCCAAACCACCAGAAAAAATTTGGGACAGATCCGACCATGTGGAAGGAAGTTACGGCAGATATACATTTTCACCAGTTGGGTGCGCTATAGAGTCTACGTACACACACAGTCACAGAGTGGAGGGTGACCCAACCCAGCAAAAAAAATTTGGTACCGATCCGACCATGTGGAAGGAAGATACGGCTGATAAACATTTCCACCAGTTGGTGGCGCTATAGAGTCTATGTACACACAGTATAACAGACCAGAGATTGACCCAACCCAGCCAAAAAAATGTGGAGACGATCCGACCATGCATAAGGAAGTTACGGCAGATATACATTTTCGCCAGTTGGTGGCGCTATACAGTCTATGTACACACACAGTCATAGACCAGAGGGTACCCCAAACCACCAGAAAAAATTTGGGGCCGATCCAACCACGTGGAAGGAAGTTACAGCTGATGTACATTTCCACCAGTTGGTGGCGCTATAGAGTCTATGTACACACTGTATAACAGACCAGAGATTGACCCAACACACCAAAAAAAATTTCAAGACAATCTGACCATGAATCAGGAAGTTACGGCAGATATACATTTCCACCAGTTGGTGGCGCTATAGAGTCTATATACACACACAGTCACAGACTGGAGGATGACCGAACCCACCCAAAAAAAATAGGAGACGATCCGACCATGTATAAGGAAGTTACGGCAGATATACATTTCCACCAGTTGGTGGCGCTGTGTTTTGAACATGGGTTCTGGAGCGTTCGGTGCGTCTTGTCATGATAGACGTCTCCACCGAAAATCATAGTGATACGTGCAACGGGTGGCGAGGGATAATGAATTGAAACTTCTAGGTGGCGCTAGTGTGTCAATTTAGATTGGTGTCACATGGGAGCACCACCAGGGCGCTCAGGCCTGGATTCTGACCTTACGTGTAAGATTTCAGCAGCCTGTGACCTTCTGCGGGCGAAATATGAGCCTTCGATGGTCAATGGCGAAGGCTGACCATTCGCCGTGGCCACGCCCACCACATGTGCCTTACACACATCACAGTCCATCAACTGACATCATCAGTCTGTCAGTCAAACTGTGTATTGACTTTGATGTACATTGCTTCAAGGCAAGGCCAGACACCAGGCAGGGCCAGATAAGGTAAAAGTTAAGGTTAAAGTAAAAGTTTGGTGGCGTGCCACGCCTACATCCTCAGTAGCAGCCCAAAATCCTTCGCAATTTAACATGGGTCATCCGTCTAGTGTTCGTTGATGCTACAACGGACTCATTCGGTCAAACCCCCTAGGAGGAGTTCGTCGAGATACGACCCCTACATCCTCCCCCAAATGGCCGCCGCCACCTAAAATGGCGGACTTCCTGTTGGTTTTTGAACATGGGTTCTTGAGACTTTTTTGTGCGTCCTGTCACGAGTGATGTCTCCTCCGAAAATCATGCCCATACGTGCAACAGGAGGCGAGGGATAATGATTTTAAAACTTGTAGGTGGCGCTAGTGAGTCAATTTGGCTTGGTTTCAAATGGGGGCCCCACCAGGGCCCTCAGGCCTGGAATCTGCCCCCCCTTATGAGTTTTCAAGCACATGCGACCTTCTGCGGGCGAATGATGACCCTTTCTTTGTAAACGGCGAGGCCTGAGCATTCGCTGCCAGGCCACGCCCACCACGTGCGCTTTTCCTGCATCATGGTCCATCAACAGGCTTCACCAGGCTGTCAGGCAGTGACCTTGTGACCTCGGTGTTCATCTGATGAATCTCCTGCCAGAAAAGGCCTCATGTAGATCACACGCCTTTAGCCTGTCGCCAATAGGTGGCGCTGCGACGAAATCAGGAAGTGACCTACGGGGACCTTCGGGGCGGGGCCATGATCACATGTACCAAGTATGATGAAGATCTGACCACGTGGAGCCAAGTTATTCACGTCTACAGTTACGCTCAGCGTGCAAGGCCCGGACAGATGAAAAAGGGCAAAATTTGGGGGCGTGCCACGCCCACATCGTACGGAATATCCCAAAATCCTTCGCAATTTAACGTCGGCCATCCGTCTAGTGTCCGTTGATGCAACAACGGACTCATTCGGTCAAACCCCCTAAGAGGAGTTCGTCGAGATACGACCCCAACTTCTGGCCCGAAAAAGGCCGGCGCCATCCAAAATGGCCGACTTCCTGTTCGTTTTCCAATATGGGTTCTTGAGACTTTTTGGTCCGTCCTGTCACGATAGACGTCTCCACCAAGTTTCGTGACGATCGGTGAAAGTGGTGGCGGGGGCTAATTTTTTTTAAAATTCAAGGTGGCGCTAGAGAGGCAATTTTGGAACATTATATTTGAAACCCATAAAATATCAAATTTTTCGCCAGACCTGATGCGCTCGCCAAATTTGGTGAGTTTTCGGGCATGTTCAGGCCCTCAAAAAGGCCGTCATTTCGTCAGAATAATAATAATAATAATTAAAACTGCAAGCAGTGATGAGCGGGCTCGAGCACCCCGACGCGGTCGGGGGTACGCGCGGGTCGGGGGCGTGCGCGTGACCGGACGGGCGTGCGGACGCGCCGTACGAAAAACTGCGGCGATCGGATAAGCCGTTAGGGAGTTACGGCACTTAAAATTGTCCGCCAGGAGGGGGCGACGCCGGCGGCGAGGCGGTTGCGCGGTCACGTCCCGTCCGGCGCCCCAAACAGCCATAAAAAAATTTGTGACGATCGGACCGTGCGGTAGGTACTTGCAGCGGATATACGTTTCCGCCTGTGGGTGGCGCTATACAGTCTATGCGCCCACATGGTAACGGACCGGAGGGTACCCCGAACCACCAGAAAAAATTAGGTGCCGATTGGACCGTGCGGAAGGAAGTTACGGCTGATATACATTTCCACCAGTTGGTGGCGCTATAGCGTATGTACACACACTGTCATAGACCAGAGGGTACCCCGAACCACCGGAAAAAAATTTGGGCAGATCCGACCATGTGGGAGGAAGTTACGGCAGATAAACATTTCCACCAGTTGGTGGCGCTATAGAGTCTATGGACACGCAAATTCAAAGAGTGGAGGGTGACCTGACCGACCAAAAAAATTTAGAGACGATCCGACCATGTGTAAGGAAGTTATGGCTATATACATTTCCAACAGTTGGTGGCGCTATAGAGTCTATGTACACACACAGTCATAGACCAGAGGGTACCCCAAACCACCAGAAAAAAATTGGGACCGATCCGACCATGTGGAAGGAAGTTACGGCAGATATACATTTTCACCAGTTGGTGGCGCTATAGAGTGTATGTACACACCCAGTCACAGAGTGGAGGGTGACCCAACCCAGCAAAAAAAATTTGGGACCGATCCGACCATGTGGAAGGAAGTTACAGCTGATATACATTTCCACCAGTTGGTGGCGCTATAGCGTATGTACACACACTGTCATAGACCAGAGGATACCTTGAACCACCAGAAAAAAATTCGGGCAGATCCGACCATGTGGGAGAAAGTTACGGCAGATATACATTTCCACCAGTTGGTGGCGCTATACAGTCTATGTACACACACAGTCATAGACCAGAGGTTACCCCAAACCGGCAGAAAAAATTTGGTGCCGATCCGACCATGTGGAAGGAAGTTACGGCAGATATACATTTCCACCAGTTGGTGGCGCTATAGAGTCTATGGACACGCAGATTCAAAGAGTGGTGGGTGACCCGACCGACCAAAAAAAATTTAGAGACGATCTGACCATGTGAAAGGAAGCTATGGCTATATACATTTCCGCCAGTTGGTGGCGCTATAGAGTGTATGTACACACACAGTAATAGACCAGAGGGTACCCCAAACCACCAGAAAAAATTTGGGACCGATCCGACCATGTGGAAGGAAGATACGGCTGATATACATTTCCACCAGTTGGTGGCGCTATAGAGTCTATGTACACACAGTATAACAGACCAGAGATTGACCCAACCCAGCCAAAAAAATGTGGAGTTGATCCGACCATGCATAATGAAGTTACGGCAGATATACATTTTCGCCAGTTGGTGGCGCTATACAGTCTATGTACACACACAGTCATAGACCAGAGGGTACCCCAAACCACCAGAAAAAATTTGGGGCCGATCCGACCATGTGGAAGGAAGTTACAGCTGATGTACATTTCCACCAGTTGGTGGCGCTATACAGTCTATGTACACACAGTATAACAGACCAGAGATTGACCCAACACACCAAAAAAATTTTCAAGACAATCTGACCATGACTCAGGAAGTTACAGCAGATATACATTTCCACCAGTTGGTGGCGCTGTGTTTTGAACATGGTTTCTAGAGCGTTAGGTGCGTCCTGTCATGATAGACGTCTCCACCGAAAATCATAGTGATATGTGCAACGGGTGGCGAGGGATAATGAATTGAAACTTCTAGGTGGCGCTAGTGTGTCAATTTAGATTGGTGTCACATGGGAGCACCACCAGGGCGCTCAGGCCTGGATTCTGACCTTACGTGTAAGATTTCAGCAGCCTGTGACCTTCTGCGGGCAAAATATGAGCCTTCGATGGTCAATGGCGAAGGCTGACCATTCGCCGTGGCCACGCCCACCACATGTGCTTTACACACATCACAGTCCATCGACTGACATCATCAGTCTGTCAGTCAAACTGTGTATTGACTTTGATGTACATTGCTTCAAGGCAAGGCCAGACACCAGGCAGGGCCAGATAAGGTAAAAGTTAAGGATAAAGTAAAAGTTTGGTGGCGTGCCACGCCCACATCCTAAGTAGCAGCCCAAAATCCTTCGCAATTTAACGTGGGCCACCCGTCTAGTGTCTGTTGATGCTACAACGGACTCATTCGGTCAAACCCCCTAGGAGGAGTTCGTCGAGATACGACCCCTACATCCTCCCCCAAATGGCCGCCGCCACCTAAAATGGCCGACTTCCTGTTGGTTTTTGAACATGGGTTCTTGAGACTTTTTTGTGCGTCCTGTCACGAGTGATGTCTCCTCCGAAAATCATGCCCATACGTGCAACGGGAGGCGAGGGATAATTATTTTAAAACTTCTAGGTGGCGCTAGTGAGTCAATTTGGCTTGGTTTCAAATGGGGGCTCCACCAGGGCCCTCAGGCCCGGAATCTGCCCCCCCTTATGAGTTTTCAAGCACATGCGACCTTCTGCGGGCGAATGATGACCCTTTCTTTGTAAACGGCGAGGCCTGAGCATTCGCCGCCAGGCCACGCCCACCACGTGCGCTTTTCCTGGATCATGGTCCATCAACAGGCTTCACCAGGCTGTCAGGCAGTGACCTTGTGACCTCGGTGTTCATCTGATGAATCTCCTGCCAGAAAAGGCCTCATGTAGATGACACGCCTTTAGCCTGTCGCCAATAGGTGGCGCTGCGACGAAATCAGGAAGTGACCTACGGGGACCTTCGGGGCGGGGCCATGATCACATGTATCAAGTATGATGAAGATCTGACCACGTGGAGCCAAGTTATTCACGTCTACAGTTACGCTCAGCGTGCAAGGCCCGGACAGATGAAAAAGGGCAAAATTTGGGGGCGTGCCACGCCCACATCGTATGGAATATCCCAAAATCCTTCGCAATTTAACGTCGGCCATCCGTCTAGTGTCCGTTGATGCAACAACGGACTCATTCGGTCAAACCCCCTAGGAGGAGTTCGTCGAGATACGACCCCAACTTCTGGCCCGAAAAAGGCCGGCGCCATCCAAAATGGCCGACTTCCTGTTCGTTTTGCAATATGGGTTCTTGAGACTTTTTGGTCCGTCCTGTCACGATAGACGTCTCCACCATGTTTGGTGACGATCGGTGAAACTGGTGGCGGGGGCCAATTTTTTTTAAATTTCAAGGTGGCGCTAGAGAGCCAATTTTGGAACATTATATTTGAAACCCATAAAATATCAAATTTTTCGCCAGACCTGATGCGCTCGCAAAATTTGGTGAGTTTTCGGGCATGTGAAGGCCCTCAAAATGGCGCTCAAAGGCGGAGAAGAATAATAATAATAATAATAATAATAATAAAAAGAAACGGAACGATTACAATAGGGCTTTCGCACTGGTCAGTGCTCGAGCCCTAATAAACATTACGATTACAATAGGGCTTTCGCACTGGTCAGTGCTCGAGCCCTAATAATAATAAACATTACGATTACAATAGGGCTTTGGCACTGGTCAGTGCTCGAGCCCTAATAATAATAAACATTACGATTACAATAGGGCTTTCGCACTGGTCAGTGCTCGAGCCCTAATTACGATTACAATAGGGCTTTCGCACTGGTCAGTGCTCGAGCCCTAATTACATTAAATTTTATGTAAAGAGATATCAATTTGGGAACTTTGGACCGTTATTTAAAAAAATACAGTCAGCAAACATATTTTTGGTAAATACTTTATGATAATACTCTTTTTTCCACAGTTTTTGAATGTTTAATGCGATTTGCCATTTGTCCTACTTTTTTGACGGTCATTGAACACACCGACGAACCGGATACAAAGAGGGCTGTATGAATATATTTTGATGTATTTTCCCGCTTTTTCTTTCACCTCATACTTGCTCCCGAATGCTGATACTATGTGGGAATGCATAAAGGTAAGATTTGATGACTTTCAGTGCTAATGTGTATCATTGTGATAGTTCCATGCTAAATTGCTAACGCTAGCAAAACACTGGACTTCAGTCACGGTCATCCCATTGACAGCCCGTCAATAGCAGCTGGAACTCCCAATTTAGCTGGCAGTTCAATGCAAAAATCATCAAAGAAATGTAAAAATGTGGAAAAAATGGTTAGTTGTGTCACTCTTATGCCAAAGTAGCATGTATATGACAATTAGAAACAACACCTGGCAGGCCATGTAATCTGTGATAATTCAAAACATAGCCACAGTAGATGCAAATAAATAATAAAACTCGTCATTAACGCGTTAACTTTGACAGCCCTAATTTAAATATGTGATTATGCAGGTAAATTGTACAGCACACATGGACCACTGTTACTGTAAAAAAAACATGCCTCACAGTTGTATTGTTCGGCGGTCCTTGAAGGCACATTAGGAGAATGAGGTATATATATTTTTTAAATAAAATAAAAATTAGGACAAAAATAAATGAAATAAAACCGCATCAGGACTATATGACCATTGGAAAACGTGGGTCTCAACTTTAAATATTAAAGTAAGATTTTTAAAACAACATAGAGTAATTGGAAGTGTTGAAAAATACAATGACTTAAAAGGTATCATTTAAAAAAAAGACAAAAATAAAAAATGAAATACTTAAAAATGTTAAATATATAATATAATAATAAATAAAATGACAAAATAATTGTTTAAAAAAAATTATTACACAAAAGTGAAATAAATGAATAAAAATAAAAGTGATGAAATGATCATTGCAAAACGCTGTTCTTAACTTTTAAATATTAAAGTAGATTTAAAAAACACAATAAAAAAGTACATAAATGAAAGAATAAATACAAAAAAATAAATTAATTTATATAAAACAATATAAATAAGAAAGAAAAGTAGGTGAGGACTAAATGACCATTGGGAATGTGGGTATCCCTTTTTATAAGATTATTATTCCATGTATTCCACAATACAGGTGCATTGAATAATAATAATAAGAGTCTTTATAGGAAATAAATAAGCAGCCATTGTGATGCGTCACCAGCAAGCACAAGGCTGAGCTGTGTATCCTTCACGTCGGGAGCAAGGTGACTTTTGGTATCCCACCAAGCTAGCTAATCCTCCCCAGGCAGCCCCCACACAGCCATGCAAACATCCCGCATTGATGGAGTGATGCTAACAACCCGGCATCGATTGGCCCGGCTTTCACCTCATCCTGTCTGTTCCTTCATAGCCTGCACCTTTACATCAATTAATCACCACTAATTTCTACTTCTAGAAGCTTTGCCCTGCCAACAAAGCAAGATCACGTGATTTCCAAGAAACTCACACCAGCCTGTACCAGACGTATACCAGATAACCATAGGCGGCGCTCTATTATGATACACTACTTCCTGTTTGTTGAGCAGGAAAAACAAGTATGTTGCTGCGTCACCGCCAACTTCACACTGTCGCTACTTTTCACCTCCTACATAATCTACACACACTTCTGCTAACTCCATTTTATAACCACGAATTACAACGCAACACACGCTACACCTGTTAGATACTGTCATAGTATGTTAAAACAAACCATATCCAGCTTCCCAAAATAACAAAATATAGCGGAGACGTTTACCCAGTGATACGTGACGTCACTTTTCCCTGAATTCTCATTGGCCCAGATGCGGAAGTATCAAAACACGTCTCCACTTTAGCTAGCATTTCATGTTTGCTAGTCGAGGTAGTTCTCCATACTTTGTTAGCCGGATTAAAACAGAAAACATGTTTTTATTCTGCACTTGAGACAGCTCACCATGGACTTGTTTTTATTCTTTCTTCTGGTTGTGAAAATACATAGCGTGGTGCCTGGTAAGTACACTTTATTTACTAGTTTATCATCTAATTTGACCCAAATATTAATTTTTTTGATTACTTGTTGTGATTATACACATCTTTAGTTACAAAGAAATACAACAAGCTTATTGTTGAAGATAGTTGAGTCAACATCCTTGTGTATTGTTAGTAGAATTTAAATTATTATTTTTTTTTATAAAATAACGTCTATTTTACTAATTAAACTCGGGTAGCAAGAATGAAGCTTATTTATTAACCAATGACAGTTGTCAAAGTAGTTATTAGTTATTAAAAACCTACTAACGTATAAAGATGAAATACATCAAATGTGTGTAAAATGTGTTGCTCTCTTACAACAGGAAGTTACCTTTTTATTGTGAAATCAAACAGTGTTTTCATGTTTACATTAAGACACAATCATTTCACAGATGAATTATACAAGTTTCCCGAGCATGAAACAAAATAATAACATTTGTTGCTTTTTTTTTTCTTTCAGTGATTCACACGCTGAAGTATTTCAAAATTGCGTCCACTCAAGTTCCAAACTTCCCAGAGTATGTGAGTGTTGGTTATGTTGACGACATTGGAATTGCTCACTATGACAGCAACAGCAGGAAAGCAGAACCCAAACAGGACTGGATGAACAAAATCACAGCAGAGGATCCAAAGTACTGGGAGAGAGAGACAAACATTAATAAACGATCTGAATATGTCCTCAAATTCAACATTGAAAATCGAATGAGGCTCTTCAACCACACTGAAGGTTTGTTTATGTTGAACTTTCTACTATTAAAATATATTTGATGTACTTACACACTTTTTATACTGCAGTAAACACACACATTACCACACTGATACTTTGTCTCTGTCCATCCCATAATGAAATAAAAAAGACATGATTGACAGAAATAAAATAGTGTGATGATGATGATGATGATGATGATGATGATGATGTTTCAGTCTGCTTTACAACACATTGTGTCATTCTCTCAGGTGTTCACATTTACCAGTTGATGGTCGGCTGTGAATGGAATGATGAGACTGGTGAGGTTGATGGATGGTCCCAGGACAGTTATGATGGAGAAGACTTCGTATCATTGGACACGAAGACATGGACATGGACCGCAGCAAAACCACAAGCTGCCCCCACCAAACACAAGTGGGACCATGACATTCATAAGATGGAATATAGCAAGTTTTACTTCACTGAGGATTGTCCTTCTTACTTGAAGAAGTATGTGAACAATGGGAGGGAGGTCCTAATGAGAACAGGTAGAACCACATGATGTACTTTCACCTTTGTAACCATGTTAGCACGCCCCCTATAGGAACATTACTAGCATTACAAGCTTTGGCTTTCCTTTTCTCTCCACCTTTACTCCTCTCCACCTTCTGTCCATTCCTCCATTCACACGTCATGCCACTTCCTGTGCAGAGCTTCCAGAGGTGTCTCTCCTCCAGAAGACTCCATCTTCTCCGGTCAGCTGCTTCGCGACAGGTTTCTACCCCGACAGAGCCATGATATTTTGGAGGAAAGACGGCGAGGAGCTCCACGAGGACGTGGAGCACGGAGAACTGCTCCCCAACCACGATGGAACCTTCCAGATGGCGGTGGACCTGAAAGTGGAGGTGACGGCCGACGTGGAGGGCAAGTACGAATGTGTGTTTCAGCTGGCTGGCGTCAAGGAGGACATGGTCACCAAGCTGGAGAGAAGAAGCATCCTGAGCAACGCGAGCCATGAAGGTGAGAAGGGCACATTTAGTCCAATGCTTGTGTCCTCCAAACAAGCACATTGGAGACGTTTCCTGTCAGAAGTCCGACTTTCACCATCATTGATCCGTGTCACAATAACAATGGTTGACGTTTGATAGGATGCATGCAAAGTAGTCATGAAGGTTTCCTCTTCCTCCTTTTTCATTCAGTTTGCGCTTTTTGCTCTCAACAGGCTGGACTGTCGCCATCATTGCCACGGTGGTGGGCGTCACTGTGGTCCTCCTGGCGGCCATCTTCCTGTACGTGCGTTACAGAAACAGACAAGGTGAGGGACAAGAAGCCCCAAAGAAGTCTGCATTCTGCTATTTGTGAGAAGTGCATTTCACCTTGTTTCTCTTTCATTTCAGTCACATACGATCCAGCTGGTAAGTCAAACATCTTCTCTTTTCTTGAAGCCACAATATAAAAAAGTATAAAAGTCTGATGTAGACGTTTGTTTAGCCTGAAAAGCACTTCTCTCCTTTCTCTTAGTGGAAAGTAAAAGTATAAGTAAAGCAAGTCCTCCAATGAGGACTAACGTAAAAGTATCACATGTGTAAACTTTGACATGAGTCATCATGATCAGGATCATCCAAGTGAGACATCAAATGTTGATGTTTGCTGACTCAGGAAGAAGGTCCCCTAGTCAGGAAGTAGAAGAGCAGCGCTCTGCTTCTTCATGGTTCTCATCTAAGTCACAACAAATGTCGGAGTCACACCTCAAAGATCTGATACGAGTGAAGATGCACCTTTGGATTGTATGTCAGGAACGTAACCAGCTCACGGTGCGTTTGTGGTCCGACAGCTTGTGACGGTGGTACCGAGGTCCTGGAGGACGTGACGGCTGAAGGCTGAGTTAAGACGCAGCAAGTTAGTTCTTCTGACTTTGTGTGGAAATAGATGATCTTCCACTTGGGTTCTTCCCCCAGGATGGTTTGTGCGCTGGAACACAGAGAGATGTCTCCATCACTGAGGGATGCCATCACACTTGGATCTTACTGGAGATGAGATGTGTTGATGAGATTTGATGCTTATGGGTTGAAAATCACATTGTGTCGTATCTTCTTGGCCTTTTAATACATTTGATTCAATTGTGTTTTTGTTCATGGTTGTTCATGATTGGGGGGCATTTCGGGTAGGACCGGTTCTGCCAAAATACATTAAAAAATCAACTTTTTGAAAAACACTACCAATGTTTATGTGTGGAATCCAAAGAAATACAGCTGAATAGGTGCAGATTCTGGAAGAACTAGAAAGCTTTCTGTGCTGGTTATTGTGTGTAGCTGCTCTATAGGAGTCCACAACTCAATACAAAAGGTTGAAAAAGAGCATAATGGGACCCATTTAGTGCCATATTTGTTAGTCATGTAAATAGGGTGAGTTGTTTAATCGTTTACAAATTAAAAATATTGGCGATGTAAATGCCCCCCTGATTGGGTAGGACCAGCTCTGCCAAAATGCATAAAAAATATCACCTTTTTGAACAACACTACCAATGTTTATGTGAACATGATTCTTTTCTGGGCGCTCAGTGTGTGCATCATTTAGTTCTAAAGCACAGAAGAAGAAACATGACAACAACAAAGACGCCGGCTAAGTTGGCGGTACCAAGGCAAGGCAGCGTTCCGACTTGTAAAGAGTCCAGGCTGGGACTCTCCAGCTTTGATCCCGGAGCACTCGCTTCTTGCAGGACTGAAAATGGATCCTCTAATTATCGGGCAACACAATGGGGCTGCTCTCTTCCTGCTGGTTGACATTTGGATCTGAGGGGGAATAATGAAAGCAATCAGTGGCTCTGTCTGCTGAGTCCACTGTGCTCACGCCTTGTTTGCGACATGTTTACCCCTCGCTTGTTTGGCTGGAGGTCGGTCGCTGTGGTTACACGAGCCTGTGATTGACACGTAAGTTCCTCTCATGAATGGCCATGGTCAGCCATTTTGTCGTCATTTTTTTTCCGAAACCTGGCTCTGTTTATGTCGACATGTGTTGTAGTACTGCTAAGTTGATTGCGGCGTGAAACGACTAATACTGCCTCATTACACAGCATGAAAACTTCCAGTTCTTTTTTTTTCATACTGAACAACAGATGTTTTATCCACAAATTTGCCGTCCAAGGTGGCCTGTCTCACACCATGTGTTCGCCCAAAAATTGTCCATGCACAAGGACATCGGAGAGCGCATTGGAGAGGTCACATAGTAAGTCTCTTTCCATAAAAGCAAAGCATCCTGTAGGTATTGATGAATATTGATAAACTGAGGCATACAGCTATATTAAAAGACCCCTTCAATACCGGCCATTTTTCATCATTTTGCCTGATCTTTCAAGACACACTGCATATTAGACTCCTGAAGACTCCTGTCTTCCACCAGAAAAAAAAAATCTTTCTACATTTTTCTGTTCTTTAGTAATCAGAAGTAGAACATAGGTAAGTTTCAAGAAAATATCAGTTCCCAACTAAAAAAAGGAGGAAAAACTTTTTTTTGTGAAAAGATAAATTTCAAGCAAAACATTAATTTTGACACAAATATGTGACGAAAAGAGAGAAGAAAAAAAAGAAAAAACAAAAAACAATGCCAATGTTTATGTGTGGAATCCAAAGAAATACAGCTGAATAGGTGCAGATTCTGGAAGAACTAGAAAGCTTTCTGTGCTGGTTATTGTGTGTAGCTGCTCTATAGGAGTCCACAACTCAATACAAAAGGCTGAAAATGAGCATAATGGGTCCCACTTAGTGCCATATTTGTTAGTCATGTAAATAGGGTGAGTTGTTTAATAGTTTACAAATAAAAATATTGGTGATGTAAATGCCACCCTGATTGGGGGGCATTTCGGGTAGGTTCTGCCAAAATACATTAAAAAAATCAAAAAAGAAAAAGAAAAAAAAACAAAAAAAGAAAACAAAAAACAAAAAACAAAAAACCAAAAAAAAAACTTCCAGTTCAAGCGGGATTCTAACACAGAAACTGCTTCTTCCTTCTGACTCCCGAGAAAGACACAACAAGTTGCGACTTGCCCTCTGTCGTCATCCGAAAACCTATAAAGGCAAGATATTTTCTTGACGCTTCCAAGCGAAAGTGTCAAATTGATGGTCTCTCTGTCTCCACATGGACACCGTGTCAGCTGACAAGCTCCTTTCTTTTGGTCGTTGTTGCTGCACGCTGCACTGCACCACCAGGCATGCAAATGAGAGGCTGCTGATTGGAAGCGGAGGATTAAAACCTCTGCAGCGTGAACACATTTTCCTTTCCAGCAGAGGACGAGTCGAGCGTCCTTTGATTCTATCAGCGATGAATTATTAAAAATAGCCCACGCAGACGTGATTACTTTTCCTGCAGTAATTATGTGATATTTTCATGTAAGCTGCGGCCAGAAAAGCCTTGGAGTTCTGCCCGAGCGTCCCACAATGAATGGAACCGAAGCAATGAAGCTGTCAAGTGGAACTAAACCCCCCCACAACATGATACCAAGCCGTGCGAGGAATATTGACGACTGGGAATTCCCGCCAATTCAATTATGATTAAAAAGCCATCGCCTTTAGTTTACATCCGAGTTGGAGCGGGATGATTTATGTGGATTTGTTTATCCTGGGTGGCGCGTGAGTGGGAGTCGCAGCATGCTCATTAATTAGCACTGCAGGTGGACTGCGGCTGAAGCCCCCTTTCATGATAGCCGCTGACATGTTGCTTCATTTTACGCTGGGGGGGGGGGGGGTCCAAAGTCTGGCCGGGGGACCTTTTGTGGCCTGCAGCTTTTAAATATGTATTTACTACACTTGGGAAACGGTTTTCCAACATGATAAGGAGCCCAAGTGTCGTAATTCTGAAATTGACCAGAGCTGCACGGGTTTTTCCTGGAATCCTCTTCCACTCTTGCGTAGACAAATTAAAAGATCAGTGAGGAAGATTGAGGAAAGTGAAACTTTAGCCTGTGTGCCCGGAAAGTGAAAGCTAAGTCTGTGTGACAGTGAGAATCAGGCTGGTGTGAGTGACAAGTGACAACAATGCATCTGTAAGTAATTTTCCCATGAAAAAGCGTATTATGAGCATGAACTTCAGTCTTTGCTTTTTTTTTTTTAACCCGTTTTTGCTTTTATTTTTTCCTTTTTTTCTTAAAAAAATCTTTGTAAATGTTGTACTCATAATATTATATCCCTTCATTCCCATAATATTCTAACTTTTTCCCCAACCTAATTTAATTTCCTATAATATCACGACTTTAAAATATAAATAAAAATTTAAAAAATCCAACTATGCTACTAAAATGATAGTTTTTTGTGACTTTTTTTCATTAGAATACAACTTTTTCCTATTCATATTTTGACATGTTTTTTGTGAAATTACAGCTGTTTTCCATTGTTGCTGTTTGTTTTTATTTTCCAAGTATTTCAACTTTTCTTCTTGTACATTTTCCTTTCGTAATATTATGACTGTATTTCCATGATAATTTGACTTTATTTCCAGAACTTTTTCTCAACCTAATTTCCCCCAAATTATAACTTTATATTGTTTATATTGACTTTATTTGTTTCCAAATTTCTTTTCCAAAATTTTTCATCATTTTTTTTTATTTATGATGCTATTTTAAATTTCTTGATAGATAAAAACTTGTTTGTTTTCATATTTTAATATTAATATTATTTAATATTATTATTTAATATTTTAATATTAATATATTATGTTTTTTGATATTTTTAGAATGTGCCAATATAAACCGGCCGAGGGGTGCACATGGACACTCCTGTCTTAAGTGTTGCGCAACACTGTGCTAGGTGAGTGTGTACGTCTTATGAGAAGTTATTTGACTATGATCTCTGATACTTCCTTCCTTCCATTTGAGCATGACCCAAGATATGCTCAATTGGGAGGATCAAGCTCTGATTAACAATAAACCACAGCTTCCAAGTGTCTGGCAGCACTCGTGCAGCCCAGACCATAACGCATGACAGAAATGTCTTGCTACTCACTAAGGAAAACTGCACTTTTTTTGAATTTTGTCCATAATCCATAATCTTTACATTAGACATGAACACATACGTCCTTCTTGTCTCTTGTGCGTTCTAAAGATATACAAACAGATAAAAAGACAATGTGGTATCGATACACCAGTATCATAGTTTGATGGTTGTAACAATTCATTTTCGACCGCTTTTTCCTCACAAGGGGGTGCTGGAGCCTATCCCAGCTGTCTTATGGCGAGAGGTGGGGTACTGGTGGTACTGGGACTGGTGGCCAGCCAATCACAGGGCACATATAGACAAACAACCATTCACACTCACATTCATACCTATGGACAATTTGGAGTCGCTAATTAACCTAGCATGTTTTTGGAATGTGGGAGGAAACCGGAGTACCCGGAGAAAACCCACGCATGCACGGGGAGAACATGCAAACTCCACACAGAGATGGCCGAGGGTCGAACTCGGGTCTCCTAACTGTGGGGCCTGCACGCTAACCACTAGGTCACCGTGCAGCTTTGGTTCATGTCAGTCAGTATGAAGTAACCTTTGAAAACATGTTCATTTATATATCAATACTGATGTATCCAGGGGCGGCACGGCGGTTAAGTGGTTAGAGTGCAGACCTCACAGCTAGGAGACCAGGGTTCAATTCCACCCTCGGCCATCTCTGTGTGGTTAGGGTTAGGGTTAGGGTTAGCGGTTAGGGTTAGGGTTAGGGCTTAATATATACATATGTATACATATACTGTATACAGTAGCGCTAACCACTCCTCCACCGTGCCGCCAGGGTTGAGATTGAGATGGAAAATAAGCAGAGAAGTGCAAACATTTCCTCTGTCAACTACTCACAGCTGTCACTGCCTCCCATTCCTCCTCCTCCCAGACATTCGCCATCTACGGCGTTATCACTTGGCAACAGCTTTATGGAGTTCCAGCCCCAAAGTTTGACTCCTAAAAAGTCAAATAATGATCTACACTTGTCACTGTCCGCACTCAAACTGGAAAAAACGCTGCCATGATGTTCCTGCTTCATTAGCAGTTGGCTTTATTTAACAGGAGAATACAAAGCCGAGGCCTCGGGAAAAGCCCTCATGAAAATATGCTAATGTGATGGCTGGTGCCAACAAATTCTTTCTACTTCATTTGTTTTTATCCCCCCCCCCTGTCCCCCCTCCCTCCTGAACCACTTTAATTTCCCTACAAAATGCTCTGCTTCCTCTCCCAATTACATTTCATGGCGTGAATTCATTAATTAAAAGCCTTCCGCTTCCACACAATGTCCTATGTGCGGGAACATTTGTGACGCTGTCGCTTTAAAAAAAAAAAAGTGCCACTGATAATTTAATGTATTAATTGCAGTTATGGCGACACGGCGGTAGAGTGGTTGGACCTCACAGCTAGGAGACCAGGGTTCAATTCCACCCTCAGCTATCTCTGTGTGGAGTTTGCATGTTCTCCCCGTGCATGCGTGGGTTTTCTCCGGGTACTCCGGTTTCCTCCCACATTCCAAAAACATGCTAGGTTAATTGGCCACTCCAAATTGTCCATAGGTATGAATGTGAGTGTGAATGGTTGTTTGTCTATATGTGCCCTGTGATTGGCTGGCCACCAGTCCAGGGTGTACCCCGCCTCTCGCCCGAAGACAGCTGGGATAGGCTCCAGCACCCCCGCGACCCTCGTGAGGAAAATTAATAGGCCGCGGTGCATCTGGTGTTTTTTTCCGTTCCCTGCCTGTACTTCAGTGTTATTTGCAGGCGGATCGATGCCCTCGTATGTGGGACTGGACACCTTTCCATAAATCAATTCCACACAAGCGAGACGAGCCTTGCATGTCCGATAATGATCTGCATTTTGTGTTCTTCTAATTAGTCTAATGAGTTTTGTGATGTTTATGGCTCCTTGGAGTAAACACAAGACAATGAGCTTGTGGCCTGTACTACGGCGAGGACGGCTGTCCAGGGTCTTGGACTTGTGTTGTGGATTATTCTTCTGCTGCAGAATCCAAGACAGACGTTTTCGTTCAGGACAACAGAATTCATGATTCCATTTATCACTTCAAGTCTTCCAGGTCTTGAAGCAGCAAAACAGCCACAAGCCATCACACTACTACCACCATATTTTACTGTTGGTGTGACGTTCTTTTTCTGGAATGTGACGTTACTTTTATACCAGATCCCGTAAGACTACAGTATTTTCCCAAAGGTCTTGGGAATCATTAAGATGTTTTCTGGCAAAACTGAGGCGAGTCTTATTGTATGAGTCTTAATGTAGGACATATTTGTCCAGTGTCTTTCTTATGATGGAGTCATGAACACTGACCTTAACTGGGGCAAGGGAGGACTGCAGTTCTTTGGATGTTGTTGTGGGGTCTTTTGTGACCTCTTGGATGAGTGGTCTTGGGGTCATTTTGGTTGGCCAATCACTCCTGGAAAGGTTCACTACTGTTCCATGTTTTCTCAATTTGTGGATAATGGCTCTCACTGTGGTTTGCTGGAGTCCTAAATCTTTAGAGGGGATGGGGTGTTACTTATTCACGTTTGGATTTCTTTCTCCCTTAATGAAAAAACTAATTCATTCAGCAGAGCTTCATTTGGATGCAAAAAAGCAGGAGAATGTAAGCAAAGGCAAAATATTTTGCAAAAATTGTGGTTCTTAACCAAAAAGTGTGTTAACCGGGGCAGACAATAACCAAGGTACCACTGTATAACGAACTATCGCGATAATAAACCCTAATAATTATCGATACCTTTCAACGTGTATTCATTCATTCATTCATTTTCTACCGCTTATCCTCACGAGGGTCGCAGGGGGTGCTGGAGCCTATCCCAGCTGTCTTCAGGCGAGAGGCGGGTTACACCCTGGACTGGTGGCCAGCCAATCACAGGGCACATATAGACAAACAACCATTCACACTCACATTCATACCTATGGACAATTTGGAGTGGCCAATTAACCTAGCATGTTTTTGGAATGTGGGAGGAAACCGGAGTACCCGGAGAAAACCCACGCATGCACGGGGAGAACATGCAAACTCCACACAGAGATGGCCGAGGGTGGAATTGAACTCGGGTCTCCTAGCTGTGAGGTCTGCGCGATAACCACTCGAACGCAGTGCAGCCCAATAAAAATACTATTAAATAAATATATCAATGATATCTTCAATTGAATCAATTAATGAGGACAAGGTAACAAATTAGTAAATATGGAAGGCAATTTGAAAACCCACGCATGCACGGAGAGAACATGCAAACTCCACACAGAGATGGCCGAGGGTGGATAATGAAAAAACTGACTCTTGTTTTCAGTTGTGTTGTCATTGACTAATATTTACATTTGTTTGATGGCTTGAAACATACTGCAATCATTAGATCACAGTGTAAACATGATGAAACCATCAGCTCCTGAAGTCTGAAGTCATGCAATGTGGTAGAACTGCATTTCTATTGTGACTCAAATGACAAAAATAGAACATAAACGGGTGGATCAAAAGATTTGTCTTTGCTACTTCCTGGTTCGTGTACGAGTGTAAGAAAGATAAGGGTCTGCTGCTGGCAGACGGGGGTGTCCAAAGTTTTTCCACCAAGGGATACTGAAAAAACACAAACTATGATTATATATATTTAGAATTATGTAAACAGTATAAAAAAACATACATTGTATTGTATATGCTGTTGTTTTGGGCATTTTTTTCATCCAAAAGGGGGTGTGAAAGCCATGACTTCCTTCTCCCCAAGCGTCATAATGATGATAATAATAAAAACTGACTCCTAAAATCAACTCCCTTTCAGCCTTAACCAATCATGGCACTCGGCCAAGGTGCCCACCAGTCACCCAACATGTCTGGTTCTCCCTTCGCCCCCGCCACCCTGTTACTGCTCCATCAAAAGGTGAAACTGATTTAAATAAAGCAAGTAGGCTATTACTCTTGATGCGCCGGCAAAGCGATAGTGGTCAACAATTAGCATCGCTCTGCTGTTCTCCATCTGTAGCACTTGGCAAGGATCCATTATTCATGCGTACGTAAGAGTTCCCCTATTGCATATGTATGCATGTGTTTAGTTGGAGCTACGTCTGGGGGGCGTTGATTCAGCCTTCAAGCACTTCAAACACATGCATATAGAGCGATCTTAACCTATTTGCCTGGCTTCCTATGTATTTTGGATGATGGCATAGCGGCACATCTCACTGGAGCAAAAGTGATTTTTTCAGGTGCTATTAAGTATATTGTTAAGTATTGTACATGTTTTTTCTTCGGCGCTCTACCCGTTACAATTTCCCAACAATCTTTTTAGAAACCTGACGACCCTTGATATCACAGCAAGAAATCTATCAATTTGGAAAAAGATCCGATGGATGATGATCAATCCAGCTGTGATCAAAGTTTAGACTTGTTACGTACTGTACATGGTTTCTCTTCGGCACTCTACCGTCACAATTTCCCAAGAATTTATTTTGAAACTTGAGGACCCTTGACGTGACAGCAAGAAATCTATTAGTTTGGAAATAGATCAGATTGATGATGATCAATCCAGCTGTGATCAAAGTTTAGACGTGTTCAGTATTGTACATGTTTTCTCTTCGGCGCTCTACCGTCACAATTTCACAAGAATTTTTTTCCAAAACTTGAGGAACCTTGATGTCACAGCAAGAAATCTATTAATTTGGAAATAGATCAGATTGATGATGATCAATCCAGCTCTGATCAAAGTCTAGACGTGTGAAGTACTGTACATGGTTTCTCTTCGGCACTCTACCGTCACAATTTCACAAGAATTTTTTTCCAAAACTTGAGGAACCTTGATGTCACAGCAAGAAATCTATTAATTTGGAAATAGATCAGATTGATGATGATCAATCCAGCTCTGATCAAAGTCTAGACGTGTGAAGTACTGTACATGGTTTCTCTTCGGCACTCTACCATCACAATTTCCCAAGAATTTGTTTTGAAACTTGAGGACCCTTGACGTCACAGCAAGAAATCTATTCATTTGGAAATAGATCAGATTGATGATGATCAATCTAGCTCTGATCAAAGTTTAGACGTGTTAAGTACTGTACACGTTTTCTCTTCGGCGCTCTACCGTCACAATTTCCCCCAATTTTTTTCCTAAACTTGAGGACCCTTGATGTCACAGCAATCATTTCTAAAGAGATCAGTCCATCTGAGGTCAAAGTTTAGACATTACAGGTACATGTTTTCTCTTCGGTGCTCTACCCGTCACAATTTTCCTAGGATCTTCAGGAGATAGGGAAGATCTGGGTTTGAATTTCTGGTTGGGAATCTCTGTGAGGAGTTTGCATGTTCTACCAGTGCATGTGTGGGTTTTCTCCGGGTACTCCGGTTTCGTCCCACATTCCAAAAACATGCTAGGTTAATTGGCGACTCCAAATTGTGCCCTGTGATTGGCTGGCCACCAGTCCGCCTCTTGCATGCATGGCTGGACAATCATGGCAGCTGAAGTCAATAGTTAGACAAGACAGGTACATGTTTTCTCTACGGCGCTTTACCAGTGTCAAAGCGTCTTCATGAAAAATGGATGTCATGTCACTTTATGTCACAGTAAGAATTCTATTGATTTTTGAAGAGATTAGACCCGTTAAGATCAAGGCAGCTTAGTGTTTTCTCTCAGCCATCACAACTCTTCCACATTGTATGTCTTTATGAAAAATTGCAGACCATTATTGATGTATAATGACCTCAAACCTGACAGCGGAGAAACTGTATAGTGTTTGTTTTGTTGCAGATGCTCAGACAAAGACAGGAATAACACTGTAAGGATTGAGGTGACATTTCAGCTATGCTAACTTTTCATAAAAAAAAATAATATCACCCACCTCACACACAAATATGAAATATTTTCCGAGACGCATGCTTTTCAAAGGTCAGCAGCAGCAAGGCTAGATGCATTAGCTTGTGCAGGGGCAGCACGGTGGCACAGTCTAGAGACCCATTTTCAAAACTCTGTTGGAACATCTCTATGTGGGCGTTGCATGTCCCCCCCCCCCACCCCACATCCTAAAAATATGCATGTTAGACATTATATCATTGTTCTGTGTACTAGTTTCCTGTACTGTACCAACATTATTACTGTATCGTTACTAATCACTAAGCACTTTTCCTGCAAAGACATGCAACACAAAGTGCTTTACAGAATTAAAAACAATTACCACAATTAAAAGAAAAAACAAATACAGTAAACCTCGGATATATCGGACTCGGATATATCGGAAATTCGCTCACAACGGACAGATAAAAAAGAACCAATTTTTCTGTAATGCATTTCCAATAAAAATTCATTGCATATATCGGATTTTTTATAACGGATTTCGCCTATTTCGGACAAAATCTCCAGTCCCGTTCCAATGCATTTCCATTAAATTTCCCTCGCATATATCGGATGGCCGCATCGTGGCGCTCCGATTCGCCGAATCGTGACAGGCCGCTATACGATGTCATTTGCAGCGTTTGCAGCGTTGCCTGCGCGTCCAGGTACATTGGAAACATAGTCAAGGAAGTGCCTTTTTATAACGGATAAAATCCCATTTACGCATATACCGGATATAAATCCGATATATGCGTAAAACGGACATTTTCCGGTATACGCATATAACGGATTTCGCTTATATTGGAAAAAAAACAGTGGGAACAATTGAATCCGATATATCCGAGGTTTACTGTACTAAGAAAGCCCCTCCCTCCCACCCTCCATACTAGACACCCCCCCCCCACACACACACAATCGTAGTAGTAGTACTATGTCAAACATACTTTATAATGGTATCTTAAAAATAACAGTTTACCAGTACATATATTTACTAAGAAACTGAAGTTAACAGGCTGTTTGTCCCCCCCAAAAAAGACATCACAATCATGTACACAGAGACCAGACCAGTGACATGACGCCCCTCATTTGGCCCCAGTCTGACCTCCACTCGCTGACATTTCTCTTTCTCATTAGCACAAATGACATTTTGACTTTTTTGGGGGTTGGCGTGTCTCTGGTGGCGCCGCATGCATCAATAATTCAGCAGCAGAATGGAAAATCTATCTTGAAATCGTCAGCCCACGGTGATGAAATTCAGTTCTTATCATGACTTGATTTGATAATATTGTTTATGTTTTTTAATGCACTGTTGCTTTCAAGGTCGCTGTAAAGCTGCCTTTTATTGTGTGGTAGCTTGGATGCATTCATTCATTCATTTTCTACCGCTTTTTCCTCACAAGGGTCGCGGGGGGTGCTGGAGCCTATCTCAGCTGTCTTCGGGACTTGTGGCACAGTCAGTCCCGTTATAAATACGGAAAAACTGCAGAATGGACATCCACCCACCAGGATTATCATAGATACCAGGCTTATCCTTTGTTTTTAAAAGTTTTAAAAATTAGGCATGTTTGATAATTATTGATACCGATAATTATCGGCCCAATATCAGCATAAAAATGCAGATGATATCAGTATCATATTTTTTCCAGATCATGAAAACCGATATAAAAAATGCTGTATACAAAACATAGACGATATGTCATGTTACACATATCGGTATCAGCTGATATCGGTATCGGAAATTGAGAGTATCGGAAATTTTTCAGCGAAAAAGCCAAATAATAAAAATACGTACAAAAATATGCAAAATTAAAAAAATATATGAATTTAAGCCACAAAGATTAATTTCACTCAATAACTAATTATTCATTCATTAATTTTCTACCGCTTATCCTCGCGAGGGTCGAGGGCGGTGCTGGAGCCTATCCCAGCTGTCTTCCGGAAAGAGGCGGGGTACACTTGGACTGGTGGCCAGCCAATCCCAGGGCACATATAGACAAACAACCATTCACACTCACATTCATACCTATGGACAATTTGGAGTGGCCAATTAACCTAGCATGTTTTTGGAATGTGGGAGGAAACCGGAGTACCCTAGCTGTGAGGTCTGCGCGCTAACCACTCGACCGCCGTGCCGCCCACCTGCGGGGATTTGAATAAATAATTCACAGTAAGGGACGTCACAGATCCACATCCTGGGGGACAAAACTTGTCAGAACTGGGGGGAGGCAGCACCAAAACAGTAGAAATAACCAGAATGACTCTAAACGAGCAAAAGTCAAGGACAGTAAAGGAGTCATAGCACGAATACTTCAGTGTGAGTACAAGCCAGCAGTGACCCAAAGGGACCCCAAAGTCCAGCACGGTACGAATACCTAGCGTGAGTACGCCCTGTATGCCCTGATGAGGACATTGACACTTTTGATACGTTCAAGTGTCTGACGCGTTGAACCCATTTGCTATGATTAAAGTTAGCACTCCCCCCCTCCGTAGAGACCCCCGAGGCCCCCGGAGGTGCAGTCCAATCACGGCTGCTTTAACTCCATTACCCTGCTGATGGACTGCCAGCGGCAACGTCTGCTCAGCCAACACTCAGGAGTCCATGAGAGAGTGCCCGGTGTTAAAATCAATAGCATTCTGACAGCTGTGCTTTAGTTTGTGGTCATGTGTCAGTCACATGATAGCTGCTTTAACGGCTTACACCACCCGTTAATTAAGTTTAAGTATGTGGAATCAAACTATGGAATGGATTGGATGGACATTGGATTGGATGTGCTATACATATATATCACTATATTGACAGTTACTATGGTACCCATTATGTCATTGGATGCTCATATCACCTTAAATAAATTAATTAAAAATAAATAAAAAACTTAAACTACATTAGGAAAGCAGGAAGTGAACAAATGTAACAGTTACTGATTGTAAAAGTACCAGTTGGAGGGGTAGGATTTAATAAGCTTTGCTTCTTCCTACTCCTTTTGGACATGTGGAACTGTGAACTGATTATGGGATGCATTCAATTGTAATCTGATGCATCATGTACCCAGAAAAATGATTACGTTTGATTAATGTTCATGTTAAAGGTTAAATAACTGTTAATAGTTATCCTCCCTATCCGTGTGGAAGTGGTAAGTTTTTGGCTATTTAAGTTTAAAGGAAATAACTTGAATGCTACCGTTTAGGTCGCTAGCTCTCTAGTTTGCGAGTTAGCATGTGTCTCAAGACCCTGCAGTTGCGCAATATGTTGTAAATAAAAAGAGTATAAATGTGACTATAGTCGTGTTTTGTCATGTCTACAGGGCTCTAATAATGCTTTGTTCATTTTAATCTGAAAAAAATCATTTGTCTACCCACCAACTATATGTGCTTTCTTAAGTTTTTTTATTATTTGCTGTTTTATTATTATTATGACATTTATTTATTTCTGATTGATTGATTTTCTTTATTCTTGATTTGTTTATTTATTTTTCGTCTTATTTTGTGTAGAAAAATAAAAATGAAGATATTTGAGAACAGTGGAATGTTTTAACAGAGCTTTTATTGTAGAAAATCGGAACCAAAGCACTGAAAAAGTTTGTATATTTTTCTGTTTTTAATAAACGTGTTTTTTTTTTTTTTGGAAAACCTGATGCGGCCCAGCCTTGCCCAGACCCTAGCTCCAGTGGCCCCCAGGTAAATTGAGTTTGAGACCCCTGAGCTTATGTAAGTAAAACATTTGTTTCTTCGACGCAATGGACAATATGTAAAGTATTTGTGATGACAAATGTTACTTTCTTACATGGAAAAATCGTTTTTTGGGCTCTGGAATGGAGGCTTGGGGCGTGGTCTGTATTGATGACATCACCACAGCTTGTTTCTCATTGGTCAAACTGAGAGTGTTACAACTATCACTTTTTTGTTCCGGGTCTGCCTGAATAGTTCTTTATGTTATAGTTTTCAAACAAAATGGCTGTCTCCGACCCAAAAACTCTCCAAAATCCACTGCTCAACACGACTTTTGACCTCATCCACCATCTTGTGTTGGATACAAATGAATGGTCCATCCATGGTACAGTATGACTATGACCAGTGGCGCCCGGCGAGCATGTTAAGCAGCGCCACGGGAAACGTATGCGAAGCTAATGTGCCGCTTCATTAAGGCGATTGTTTTGAAAGGTCACCATGATGATGAAGTCTAGTGAAGATCATATGTTCACCTTTGTTCCTTACTGTGAACACCCGCCATGTCGCATCAAAACATCAGCTCCATCCGTGGAGGAAAATAAAACAGGCCTTGAAATTAGGGAAACCAAAATAATCTGTTCCAGGGTCAAACTGTGGCCTCGATAAAAACTTTTTAACTGTGCTTTTTAACAATGCTTTAAGTGACATTTGAATATTCTTATTGAGGCTGCTTTAAAACCCACAGCATGGGAGCACCATGAAAAGATGGATGTCCCATGTGACCCCGCCCCCAAATTGCCTTCCATATTTACAAATTTGTTACCTTGTCTCCATTAATTGATTCAATTGAAGATATCATTGATATATTTATTTAATAGTATTTTTATTGGGCTGCACGGTGGACGAGTGGTTCACGTGCAGACCTCACAGCTAGCAGACTTGAGTTCAATTCCACTTGTTGATACACTCCGGTTTCCGCCCACATTCCAAAAACATGCTAGGTTAATTGGCGACTCCAAATTGTCCATAGGTATGAATGTGAGTGTGAATGGTTGTTTGTCTATATGTGCCCTGTGATTGGCTGGCCACCAGTCCAGGGTGTACCCCGCCTCTCGCCTGAAGACAGCTGGGATAGGCTCCAGCACCCCCGTGACCCTCATGAGGAAAAAGCCGTAGAAAATGAATGAATGAATGAATTGATATATTTATTTAATAGTATTTTTATTGGGCGCACGGCGGTCGAGTGGTTAGACCTCACAGCTAGGAGACCCGAGTTCAATTCCACTTGTTGATACACTCCGGTTTCCTCCCGCATTCCAAAAACATGCTAGGTTAATTGGCCACTCCAAATTGTCCATAGGTATGAATGTGAGTGTGAATGGTTGTTTGTCTATATGTGCCCTGTGATTGGCTGGCCACCAGTCCAGGGTGTACCCCGCCTCTCGCCCAAAGACAGCTGGGATAGGCTCCAGCACCCCCGCGACCCTTGTGAGGATAAGAGGTAAAAAATTAATGAGTATTTTTATTTAATTACATTTATATTTATTTTATTAAACACAGACTTTCTAAAAATAGAAGTCTTTCACATTGGTGGACCAGCCTGGACCCACCCTTAATTGCAAGTTCCGCCCCCTGTTCATGTATTGAACCTTACTTTGAGAAGTGCCAGCCAACTCCCGAACCATGCCAGAATTCAACCAACTGGTTTTAACAAGAACAACTTTTTCTGACTGTTGCTTTAACACGAGCGCGGCATGATGATGTGCTGCTGAGAGCAGGGGTGTCCAGCCCTGACACTAAAGCTCCTGCTCCTCTCGTTGTGAGCCATCGGAGTCGACACAGCGTCCGCTAAATGTCATACAATTTTCATGCAAATAAAAGACAGCAATTACAGCCGAGTGTATCAACAAGTGGGGATGAAATGTCAGCTTCCTGTTGTCGTATAAATCTTTTAAAAAGACATCAGTCGTCACATGCTGGCTTCAGTGTCATTACAATGTGTGTGTGTGTGTGTGTGAGAGATGACGCCACTGACTGACCTTTCAACATTTGCAGGAGTCCTTTGGTGACATGATGAAGATGGGAGGCTCCCACAAGGAAAAGGCAAGCTGATGCAAATCAACTCCCAAGAGGCCAGTGACAGTTAATAGTTGGCACAGTAGCTATCTGCACGCCATCTTCACTGCTTGGTACGTACTTCGGTTTTGACATCGTGGAATGGTCCATTTTGGGTACAGACTGCTTAGCTTTTCTGTGAAAAACTTCTGTGTGTTTTTTTAAAATATATATAATTCTCAAACAATGCAGAAACATAAATATGCAATAATATACTGTATAGCAGAAGGGTCCGGTTTCCTCTCACATTCCAAAAACATGCTAGGTTATTTAGCGACTCCATATTGTCCATAGGTATGAATGTGAGTGTGAATGGTTGTTTGTCTATATGTGCCCTGTGATTGGCTGGCCACCAGTCCAGGGTGTACCCCGCCTCTCGTTCGAAGACAGCTGGGATAGGCTCCAGCACCCCTGCGACCCTTGTCAGGATAAGCGGTAGAAAATGAATGAATTAATGAAATTTAATAAGCAAAAAAAAAAAACAATAGTTTGAGGCCCCCGCCTTGATATGAAGTTTTAATGTTAGTGCGGCCCGCACAAGTTTGATATGGATGCTGTATGGTATCATGTACCCAGAAAAAATTATTAAGTTTGATTAATGTTCATGTTAAAAGTTAAATAACTGTTAATAGTTATCCTCCCTATCCGTGTGGAAGTGGTAAGTTTTTGGCTATTTAAGTTTAAAGGAAATAACTTGAAGGCTACCGTTTAGGTCGCTAGCTCTCTAGTTTGCGAGTTAGCATGTGTCTCAAGACCCTGCAGTTGCGCAATATGTTGTAAATAAAAAGAGTATAAATGTGACTATAGTCGTGTTTTGTCATGTCTACAGGGCTCTAATAATGCTTTGTTCATTTTAATCTGAAAAAAATCATTTGTCTACCCACCAACTATATGTGCTTTCTTAAGTTTTTATTATTTGCCGTTTTATTATTATTATGATATTTATTTATTTATTACTGATTGATTGATTTTCTTTATTCTTGATTTGTTTATTTATTTTTCATCTTATTTTGTGCAGAAAAATAAATTTTTTAATAAATGCGTTTTTTTGTTTTTTTTTTTGCAAACCTGATGCGGCCCAGCCTTGCCCAGACCCTAGCTCCAGTGGCCCCCAAGTAAATTGAGTTTGAGACCCCTGATGTATGCATGATGGAAATATTCAAGGAAAATTTTGAAAATTAGGTTAAGTGAAAAAAATATAAAAAATAAAGTCAAATATTTTAGAAATACATTCGAAGCGTTTTGATTATTAATTTAAAAAAAAAACAGCAAAAATGGAGGGGGAAAAAACACCAAAGTTCATATTAATAATATCCATTTTCACCTTCTATATCCCAAAGCTGAGATGCTGTTTTTTGGACGGTGAAGCTTAAAGAAGGCAGCAAATGCAAGTTTGCTGTAATAGCTGACTTTTGCCTCCACGGTGTTAATAGTTTGACTTTGTGGTCTTAAGGAACATTAAATGAATTAATGAGCTGCCCAAAGAGGGATGTAGCCTTTCACCTCTGCAGTCTTATTTCTTCATTACGGAGTGCTGATAGTTCACTGTAATGTGGGACAAGTCAACCTGGGCTTTACTTATCCTATATCATCCATCCATCCAGATAATCCATCTTCTAGACGTGGGGTACACCCTGGACTGGTTGTATGTTTTAAAAAAATCCTTCCATTTAGTGAAGCTGGTTCTGATATCTGAAAAATAATAACCCAAGCAATCCCATGGTTCAGGAACAGAAGAGTGACAACACAGGGTTGCCTTCATGTTTCCACATGGCTGTAGCCGCTCGTCGCAGGAGATGATTCACCTGACAGCATAAAGGTTATAAAAACCTGACATTTGTGTTGCTGACATTGAGAAATGCCACGGCGACACAGCGCAGGCGTCTTGTGCCGCCACCGCCTGTGACACTTTTATTCGCGGACAGCTGAAGTTTTGTGGCTATGACAGCACATACGTTATGCTCGAAAAAACAAAGACGCCATCATTACGTTTTTTGTTTCTCAGTGGTCTCGATACTTCATCTTCCTGACAGAGACAATGACATGACCAGATTAATCTCTACTAATAACTCCCTAAAGCAGGGGTCTCAAACTCAATTTACCTGGGGGCCACTGGAGCTAGGGTCTGGGCAAGGCTGGGCCGCATCAGGTTTAAAAAAACAAAAAACAAAAACGCATTTATTAAAAACAGAAAAATATACAAACTTTTTCAATGCTTTGGTTCCGATTTTCTACAATAAAAGCTCTGATAAAACATTCCACTGTTCTCAAATAGTTCAAATGAACTTAAATAGCCAAAAACTTACCATTTCCACACGGATAGGGAGGATAACTATTAACAGTTATTTAACCTTTAACATGAACATGAATCAAACGTAATAATTTTTTCTGGGTACATGATACCATACAGCATCCATATCAAACTTGCGCGGACCGCACTAACATTAAACTTTCATATCAAGGCGGGGGCCTCAAACTAATGTCCTGCGGGCCACATTTCGCGTGTTTGAGACCCCTCCCCTAAAGGATTTCCAGAGATCTTCAGCAACTAAGAGCTGCTTCATGGTCATGACAGGCCATGATGCGCTAATGTTATCTGCCCAGATTGGCTCCACAGCTTCGGCGTCCGTGCATTCCTTCATTCCCGCCTCGACGGGAAGGTCGCACATCAATCTGAGTCTGTGGAGTCTGTCTCACTATCTACTGATATCTTTTGGGGTGAGAAGGTGACCTTTTCATGAAGTTCAACAAAGTCATCATCTATTGTTAAGTCTGCCAAGCGCAGCGTTTCTTTGTTTTCAAAATAATTTGAAAAGTTATGAATGGATTTGGGTGAAATTTTCAGGAAATGTCAGCAATGGAATATGGAAGAACTGATTACATTTTGGGGTTGATCCGAATCACTGTATGGATCTAGGATGTTTTTTTAAGGGATTCTTTTCTTACGTTTTTTGTATTTACGCATATTTGTAACTCCACAAAAAATGGTGAGAGCACTTGGAACAAAAACCAACAAAAAAAAAATCAAAGACTGATCAAAAAATGTATGGTAATTATTTTAAAATGACAACGGTCTTGTCTTTATAGCTTCAAAATTTGGATGCAAAAAAAGCGGGAGAACGTAAGCAAAGGCAAAATATTTTGCAAAAATTTGGGTTCTTAACCAAAACGTGTGTTAACTGGGGCAGACAATAACCAAGGTACCACTGTATATCGAACTATCGCGATAATAAACGCTAATAATTATCGATACCTTTCAACGTGTATTCATTCATTCATTCATTTTCTACCGCTTTTCCTTACAAGGGTCGCGGGGGTGCTGGAGCCTATCCCAGCTGTCTTCGGGCGAGTTCAAAACCCGAGTTCGATTCCACCCTCGGCCATCTCTGTGTGGAGTTTGCATGTTCTCCCCGTGCATGCGTGGGTTTTCTCCGGGTACTCCGGTTTCCTCCCACATTCCAAAAACATGCTAGGTTAATTAGCGACTCCAAATTGTCCATAGGTATGAATGTGAGTGTGAATGGTTGTTTGTCTATATGTGCCCTGTGATTGGCTGGCCACCAGCTGGGATAGGCTCCAGCACCACCCACCACCCACCAACCCTTGCAAGGATAAGCGGTACAAAATTAATCAATGAATAATTAGTTATTGGCACGGTGGTCGAGTGGTTAGCGCGCAGACCTCACAGCTAGGGTACTCCGGTTTCCTCCCACATTCCAAAAACATGCTATGTTAATTGGCCACTCCAAATTGTCCATAGGTATGAATGTGAGTGTGAATGGTTGTTTGTCTATATGTGCCCTGTGATTGGCTGGCCACCAGTCCAGGGTGTACCCCGCCTCTTGCCGGAAGACAGCTGGGATAGGCTCCAGCACCGCCCTCGACCCTCGCGAGGATAAGTGGTAGAAAATTAATGAATGAATAATTAGTTATTGAGTGAAATTAATCTTTGTGGCTTAAATTCATATATGTTTTTAATTTTGCATATTTTTGTATTTTTATTATTTGGCTTTTTCGCTGAAAACCGATATACTCAATTTCCGATACTGATATCAGCTGATACCGATATGTGTAACATTACATATCATCTATGTTTTGTATACAGCATTTTTTTTATATCGGTTTTCATGATCTGGAAAAAATATGATACTGATATCATCTGCATTTTTATGCTGATATTGGGCCGATAATTATCGGTATCAATAATTATCAAACATGCCTAATTTTTATGACATTAGAAACAAAGGAGAAGCCTGGTATCTACGATAATCCTGGTGGGTGGATGTCCATTCTGCAGTATTTCCCATGACCGTCGGAGCGAGTCATCTTCGCTCCTAAACACATTATAACGGGACTGACTGTGAATGGGGCTGCAAATGGGGCCATCTCTGTGTGGAGTTTGCATGTTCACGTTGCATGTTCTCCACGGTTTCCTCCCACATTCCAAAAACATGCTAGGTTAATTAGCGACTCCAAATCGTCCATAGGTATGAATGTGAGTGTGAATGGTTGTTTGTACACTCGGTGATCACAATGTGGAGCGCTGAGGTTAAAAATAAACTCGGCGTGGCCGAATATGCACACGGCATACTGAAAAATGTAGACGAGGCATGACGTCGGAGGCCATGTGTGGCGAGTACCATTCATTTATTTAACACGTATCAGCATGAGGGCACGTTTGCCTCCCACGGCCTCCATGTTGAGCCAGTTTGGTTGGTGCCGACGTGGACGTGAAAGTTCACTGCGAAAGAAGAGCGGGCTTGACGGCACCCTGCCATTCAGGAGAAAGAAGATCCCACATATCAAAAGGTGTGACAGGCTGTCTGTCATCGCTGCAACGAGACAGCAGAGAACACGCGTCACTTCTCTTAACGTGGACCATCGAGGTGCAGCCACACTGCTGTTTCCGCTCTTGCCCACCTGAAATATGGACGAATGAATAAATCATACCACTTTCCACAAATAGAACCCATTCCGCAGACACAGTTGTGGAATCTGATTGATGCTAGGCCATACTATATTCTGTAGTATATTGAGGATGGTAAGTATGCAGCATTGTGTACTTATCACTTTCAGTGCAATATCTGGGTACTGACAGTGCACTCAAAATATCTTCAAACAGCTAAAATAATGTATAAGGCTAAAAATAAGCAATTAGCTAAAAATGTCATCCAATACTTCTCTACAAGAGAGGAGAAATATGATCTCAGGGAAGAAGTACATTTGAAACACTTCTATGCTAGGACTACGTTAAAAAGCCATAGCATTTCAGTATGTGGAATCAAACTATGGAAAATTAAAATTAAAATTAAAATTAAAATTAAAATTAAAATTAAAATTAAAATTAAAATTAAAATTAAAATTAAAATTAAAATTCATTCATTCATTTTCTACTGCTTTTCCTCACAAGGGATAGCTGGAGCCTATCCCAGCTGTCTTTGGGCGAGAGGTGGGGTACACCCTGGACTGGTGGCCAGCCAATCACAGGGCACATAACCATTCACACTCACATTCATACCTATGGACAATTTGGAGTCACCAATTAACCTAGCATGTTTTTGGAATGTGGGAGGAAACCGGAGTACCCGGAGAAAACCCACGCATGCACGGGGAGAACATGCAAACTCCACACAGAGATGGCCGAGGGTGGAATTGAACCCTGGTCTCCTAGCTGTGAGGTCTGCGCGCTAACCACTCTAATTAACACCACACTAATTAAAATTAAAATTAAAATTAAAATTAAAATTAAAATTAAAATTAAAATTAAAATTAAAATTAAAATTAAAATTAAAATTAAAATTAAAATTAAAATTAAAATTAAAATTAAAATTAAAATTAATTAGGAAAGCAGGAAGTGAACAAATGTAACAGTTACTGATTGTAAAAGTACCAGATGGAGGGGTAGGATTTAATAAGCTTTGCTTCTTCCTACTCCTTTTGGACATGTGGAACTGTGAACTGATTATGTGATGCATTCAATTGTAATCTGATGCATGTTCAAATGAAATAAAACCATTACCATTACCAAAAGACAGTGTACCAAAGTGCTGACACAGGGCTAGTGTTTTTGGGTCATCATGTATAGCACGCTGGGTATCCTCCTATATGTTATCAGACCACATATTTAGTCATCCGCAATGCAAAGCTTTTATTATGCAAATCTTAAATAAGGCCCTTCCGTCATCCAAATGAAATAACAGAGACGTCTGCAGGCGTCTTTTATGAGAAGCCCTTCAAGCAGCCAATGGGCTCCATTATGCCATCATTAGAATGGATGAATGAGAATGAATTTGCCTTATCTTCCCTCGCCCTCCAGCGTCATGCTAATGCACGGATATGACCATACTCAGAGAAGAGTCGGCCTGTCTGCTTCTTCCATCTAGATTGCTCTTTGAATACCATCGCTGTAACCACTCTTACACCCAAGTGCGTACATAGAACCTGATGTTCAAACACAACCATTTGTCTTAGCACTGTTGTGATGGAACAAGCAGCAATCAAAGGTTTTTTTTTATTGCAAAAGGAAAACAGCGTGCTCTCCGCGCTGTGTATGAAAACAGCACAACGATGCACGCGAGAATCGTGTTACACTCGTGCTGACAGTCGCAAACGCTGCCACTATTACTGCACGGAACGATGAGGAAATCCATTAAAAGCGAGCGTGTGGTGTGAAATGACAGAAGGCGTTATTGTGCCGCTGTTTGCATAGCGTACCAGATGAGCAGCCCTCAGCCGTCTCCACGCCGACGTGCACGCCCGCGCACCTTTGTGCTGAGGCCAGCCACTTCATTTTGCAACAAATCATTGTGGAGGATTACTACACCACAGCAATAAATCTCTGCAATAAAAAAAGGCTTCACCATGCTAGAATTTAAAGCTCACACTGAAACCTTTGCTCCCACGTGTTGGAAACAAATCAGTACTATTCATGCCTAGAATCGTCACTATCCATTCCACTTCAACACATACCATAAATTCAAATAAATACACACATTTATGCAAGAACTGTTAAAGCCACATATTTTAAAGAGGATCTATTATGCTGCTTCCACTTTTCTGACCTATAAATGTAGTTAGAATGTTGTATTCTCGTGTTAAACCATGCCATAGTTTCAGATAATGACGTTTGCACATTTTGAAGTGAACCCTGAAAGAAGTTTGGGATGGCTCAAAACGCTCAGTTTCAGAGGGCGTTGCAAAACTGTTCCTTTGTGATGTCACAGAGGAGCGGGCTTCCTTATCTGCGTGGCTGTAGGCGCCATACGCTCCCTGCTTTTCCCCAAGCTCTGTTTTTGTGGACATGAACGTGAAATATGCAACATGCTCTCTCTCGTCGGGATCACAGCTCAATGTCTGGAAGTACAGGTAGTGCCCGCAAAAAAAGTGTAATGACCACATTTCCGCTACCGATGTTGTGCCAAGATTGTCTGCAGTTCGTATACGCGGCGCAATCCCGTTTGGCTTCTGAGCTCCACGCCACCAGGGATGCCTCTGACAAAGTGTGTCTGACAATGAGCTGCCAGTAGCTCCTAAACACTTTTTCAATTAGCCCTCCAAATACTTTATTAATTTATTATCAACTCCTATACCCCACTCAATAAACACGGACCCACAGTATCCAGAAGTCCTCGGGAGCGCTTGGGAGTGTAACCAATCACAGCAGAGTGGGCGTACCTAGCCGAGTGCAGGGAGTGGACTACATTAAACAGACGGTTTGGGTTGGAAGCATAAAGTCAATTGAAATACTGCAGGAATAGGTGCAGAATCTGGAAGATCTAGAAAGCTTTCTGTATTATATTGTGTGTAGCTACTCTACAGGAGTCTATAACTCAATACAAAGCGCTAAAAATGAGCATAGTGGGTTCTCTTTAAGAAGGTCTGGTTTGTTGCACTTGTGTACGCAATGCCTCGTGGGTAATGCAGTGTGACGCGTTCAAGCACAACAGTGGTTGTCAGCTAATGATAGCAATTTGGCAAAGTGTAGCTACTAATGCTTCGCTATTATTGAATGTATAGCCTATCACAACAATAACAGGCCAAGGTCATGCACATGCATACCCCCTCCATAAAGGGTTGGGGGTGTACCACTGTGACAATATAGCGTGTGACACTACACTTAATGTCTCCTCCAGCCAATCACCTACCTGTGACCTTCTCCATGATTCCCATTCAGAGTGAGCTTCACCTTCATTAGTGGCCTCAATGTTGTGTCTGACTTCCTGCCAAGTGCGGCGTCCTCGTGTATGTTCTGGGCTGATCTTTGTCCTACAAGCCGGGACAGAAACTGTCAGCCAGATCGGGACATCAAGCTGGTCTAGAGGTGCTGCTCATTAAAATAAAGAAATTTCACCTCTCTGAGGGAGCTTCAGGTCGCTAATGAAGCTGACAGCACTGATGCCCCCAGCACATAAAGCCAAATAAGATCTATTTGAGATATATATAGTTTGATATATTCAAGCCATATTCACATCTAGTCATGGTTACGGCATACATTCATGAATAACTGCCATTTATTTCCAATCATACCCCCATTACAGGAGGCTACGCAGCCTTTCCTCATCAGTATGGATGACATCCACAGCCGCTTGTGGAAAGAAAGAACGAGACCACCCGCAGTTGAAATGTCAAGCAGAGAAGTGGTAATGTCTTCACGCGTCTCACCTTTGGAGAAATAATGAATAATACACTGCAACTTTTAATGTTTAATGTTAATATTTAAATGGTATTCTCTCAAAGCCCAGGGCGTCCAAACGTTTACTAGAATATTCACTACAAAAATGTAGATATTTAAATTTTTTTTAAACAGGTTAAAAAAAATGGCCTCAACCTTATTTTGACATTTATTCATTGATTGATTTAAATTAAGTACATTTTTTATTGTTTTTAATTGTCATATTTTTAACATTAATACACATAATTACATGTCCACAGTGCATTCATGAGCATGGGCATGAATACAAATAAAAAGTACAATTAAATATCAAAATTGCGTCATGAGTACGACAGTTTAGTTCGTTTCCCCTTTTAAGCATTAGTTCCTGTTTTATGCCCTTATTTTGGTAGCACTTCCTGTTTTTCCTGGGTTGTGTCCGTGAGTTTTGCGTTTCCTGTTTCACTCGCACCTGTTGCTAATTTGTGTTCTCCTTCTATTTAGTTCAGGTGCGTTGTTTGTTGTACCTTCCCCTGCTGCTGTAGCCATCTTTGCTGGTGTCCTGCCGCTGCATATCGGCTATCGTTATTAAAAAGGGAACTTTGTACCTGCCTACTGGTGTCCCATCTCAATGCCGAAACACCGCAAAAATCAGGTATTTCACTTGTAACTGTCACGTCCTGGCTGTTTGTCTCCATGACAACTTGCTTATGTTTATCTTCTATGCATTAGTTCCGGTTGTATGCTCTTATTTTGTTAGTATTTCCTATTCTACTTTCCCGCTCCTTTGTACCTGCGTCTCATTTCTTGGTTGATTATTTAGTTCAGCCTTTGGTGTCTTCAAGTTGTCGGTGCTTTGTGCTTCGTATGTGCTTTACAGTATGCCAGTCTGTTAATATACATATACATTTCACATAGTCAATATAGATGAGGAACCTACGTCAGTTTTTAAATATATCAGATACTGACTGTGTCAGACGTTGATATTTTATGAGCAAGTTCCCGGCTTATGTTTATCTTCTATGCATTAGTTCCGGTTGTATGCTCTTATTTTGTTATTACTTTCTAGTCTACTTTCCCGCTCTTTTGCACTCATTTGTCTCATTTCCTGTTTGATTATTTAGTTCAGCCTTTGGTGTCTGCGAGTTGTTGGTGCTTTGTGCTTCATATGTGCTTTACATGTACAGTATGCCAGTCTGTTAATATACATATACATTTCACACAGTCAATATAGATGAGCAACCTAAGTCAGTTTTTAAATATCTCATATTCTGACTGTGTCAGACGTTGATATTTCATGAGTAAGTTCCCAAAATGCCACCCAAGCTGCCTTGAAGTGTTCATCTTTGTCTACCAGTTAAAGAACATGAAGGCCGGGCATACGAACCTCCGCTGTGTTCCAGATTGATCAATTTAATTAAACTGGCTCAGGGACAAGTGGGCCTCCATGAATCACTCACGAGCCAACTCGTTATTTATCACCGAGGCGGATACTTTAGGAAAACCTTTTTATTATCTAGCATTTTAAGACAAATCCAGTAATAAATAATGTTGCCTCAAGATTATAGCATTTAAGGGGCTGATGTCATGCTGCTCACAGCCACTAGGGGTCGTCTTCATGCCGGATGAGTCCAATCCAATAATTGCCAAACATTGTGCCTCGACAAATTTTTTTTTTTTTTTTTTTTTGTCCCGTCCAGCCATTGGGGCAGATAGTATTGTTGATCTAAATGCCCTTACATGCTAGACAGATTTGCTCTGTGTCAGGAAAGGTGTTGGCTACAACTTCCTTGTACCATGAAATTTTATTTGCCGTTATTTGATGTCTTTGTTATGCCATTTGGGACGACCGGACCGGAGCAAGAAGAAGAACAGAAAAGAAGAAGAGAGAGGAGAAAGGTGGGGTCGGGGGGGGGGGGGGGCAGTAGAGGGAGAGACAAAAACAGCAGCAACAAGAATTCCCAAAACAACAACAGTGACAAACAGAACAGTTAAATGTCAATGATGGCTAAGGGTCACACTGGAGATGATATCAGTGGAATGAAACAGTCCAACTTACCAATAGCAATAGTAACAATGAGGACATGACCCATGATAGTAAACACAATTGCAACCATACAGTTACAGTAATTAAAATCTCATTGCTTGACATCATTATTACTGTAATAATAGCATACCAATACTATATAAACATCAGGGATAAGAGAGTAGATTGTATAGAGAAGCACCCATGTGCTGTGAGTGCCCATATGGAGGTGTGTTGTGTATGTGAATGCGAGTGTGTGAATGTGTAATTGTCACTGAGAATGACAAAAGGAGAGAGACTGCCTTCTACCAGCCAGCAAACCCCGCCCCGCGCAGCCAGGTCAAGCCCCCACCGCCAGAGATCCTCCGGCCTCGTGGGTGTGGGCAAAGCCAGGGCCGACTCCCCAAGACCCGCCCCCGAAGCAACTCCCCGAAGAGACCAGCAAGAGGCCATGGAGGAGCAATCCCAACCGGCAACAGGGCGCCAGCAGGCCGGAGGAGAGCCGCACCCCCGAGACCAGCGGGAGACCATACCCTACTAGGGCAGAAGGGCATCGAAGGCCACACACCCGTGGGCACAGGGGCGCCCCTGCCGGCCGGAAGGGAGCCCGTCCACGGCCGGAGGCACCGCCTCCCGCCCCCCACACACCCCCAGGAAGCAGAACCCGGCCCGCCCCAGGTAACCCCAGGCCCGACCACCGACATAGGACCGCCCCGGCCAGGACAGAAGAGGCCCGGGCACACTGCCCCATGGAGGACCGGGCGGTTGAGATGGAACACCCTACGCCAGACCCCCGCAGAGCCCCCCCCCCCCCCCCCCCCCCCCCCCGTATATCTACATGGCCATATACCCACATACACATCCACACATATACATATATATATACATATATATATATAATTATAATAAAACTAATCATTAATTATCTAAGTATTTAAAACACTAAATACATAAAATAAACTCAGACACATGCACACCCCATCCACTCAATACACACACATGCTGTGGACGTCCCCGGGTGGGGCGTCCGGGGCATCACAGGGTGGGGGACCCAGGGGTCCCAGACCCACAACCAGGCCCCGAGCCCAGGGAGGTACGGACCGCCAAGGCATAGCACCCCCAGACTCCCCTCGACCACGGCATCAGGGCTACTGCAGTGTGGCAGACAAAGGAGCGGGCGAGGGGAGGAGGCCCGCACATGAGCAAGCGGAGGGGGCGAGCAGGCGAGTGGTGAGGCGCTCCACTGCGCCGGCCGACATCCACCGGGCAGCTCACCCCCGTGAGGGAGAGCCATAGCTCCAAGTCACGGGGAGGCCACGCACCAGAGCCGAGGAGTTAAGACCAGCGCAAGGCCCCCGAAGGACCCCACCATCCACCGGGAGGGCCAGCCCCCCCCCGCCCCCAGAACCAGCAGCGCTCCGCCCACGTACCGGAGAACCATCCCCAAGACTGGGGATGGGCAAAGACAGGGACAGCGATGCGGCAGAGCATAGGACCAGTGGCAGCAGACACCCAAACGCCCGAAAGAGCACCGCCCCCCCCAGCAGGCCCCACCCCGAGGAGCATGCTCCCCATCCCCACACGCCACCCCGGCCCCCGTACCCACGAGCAGGATCAGGTCCCCTCCCAACACACAGCCCGGTCCCCGCAGCAGCCACCACAGCGCAACAACCCCAAGCCACCACCGTAGACTTCAGGCCACCAGCAGCGCGGACCCCACTGCCTGGAGGCCGGTGAACGCCCCCCCAAGGGCACGTTGGCGCCCGCGACCCAGGACAGATCCAGGGAGGTAGCGCCAACCATGACACCAGGGCAAGCCCCGGCGTCAGCTGGTTCCAGCGGGACCCCCAGGAAGGCCAGGCAGACCAGACCAAAATATCCTGCAGCCCAGGACAAAATTAAAAAAATATTTACTCCAAATAATCACCAGCGACGTATTGAGATGGGTATCACCAGTAAACAGTAGTAACCACACCGTGTGGTTAGCCGTGAAGTAGAATTCTTTATAAATCGAATCTTTTCTTAGTTAGAGCATACATCCATTTTCAATACCGCTTATCCTCAATAGGGTTGCAGTGGTATGCTGGAGCCTATCCCAGCTGTCTTTTGAGCGTGACCAGTGTAGAATACTACATATAATCACAAAGTCTTTGAATGCAACCTTACGTTTGTACATTTGTATGTAGGGCACATAGAAAAGAAAATACAATTTCGAGAATAGTCTGAAATTTATGAGGAAAAAAGTCTGAATATTACGAGAAGTCATAAATTCAGAAGAAAAAAAAAGTCTAAAATTCACAAGAATAAAGTCGTAATATTACGGGTATTACTTTTCCTGGCACCATTCTCACAATACCAGTGTGGCACCGGTATCGGATAATGAAACATGAGTGACGAATAGTGATTTAGGCCAATTAAACGCTCAGAAGGTACATTATTAGCCTGTAAATCCACTTGTTGCTATTCATATATTATGTGTTGGTGTGCTGTGATATTTTTCCTCATGCGCCATAAATGTAAATACTGCTCTAGTCTAGTCCAGATAGTCCGGTTTAGTAGCATAATAACCTCAAAGTCCAGCGGTAATATTCTGTATCTACACTTTATGGCAGCCAGTAAAGATGATGCAACCCCACAGGCCACAAGGAGATGTGGAAAAAACGTTTTGTGGTATGAATATACCTATAAATATTTATATTTCAATATATTTCTTTCAGCAGTTTCTACAATGTGTCATGAGTCGCTAAAACAAATGCCAACTCGGCGCTTTCTGACACAGGCGTCTGTGTGAAAGCCTGCTTGGAATATTAAAAAGCCACTGCAGGCAAGCATCAACATTTATAAGCCAGCATCAGACAAGAGTCAGTAGCTGATTTTCTTTTTTGTTTTGTTTATTCTTTTATGGGAGTTTTCTTTGTGATGGTTAGTTGCCCTCCGCCATCACATGTTTGTCCCGGTGAACTCGACGTCAACCTCCTACCTTCTATTGTTGGTGTACATGCAAAAAACTTAAGGCCAAGAGGGCGTGTGGGTCACATGCTGATTTTTGAGCTTTTTTGAGATTGTTTGTCATGACAGGTTTAGGCAAAATGTCAATTTTTCCGATGTGTGTGTTTTTAGACCACACGTGCACCCCACAGTTGTGACCCAGTCTTGAGACTAACTCACAATACACAAACAGTAAATAACACTTTGTGATGGAAAAAGGCTGTTAAAGACAAATGAGGCCCATTAGGAGACTCGGAAAGTATGTATAGTGTACATTAACCACTTTCAGTTATAACTGCATGATGTTATGATTCATTGTGTGTGTGTGTGTCGTCAGGCTTGAAATGGCTGCCGCAAACTGGCGTGTGGCATGAACGAGGCCTCTGGTTGGCCCACTTGGACCGTTTTGTGCACCAAAGTGCTACTTTGTAATGTGTTACTTAATGAGTCAGCCGTGTGAATGCACACATGACACCTGTAGGTGCAAAACAATTAGCATGCACACACACACACACACACACACACATAAGGGACATGAAATGATTACTGGTCTCTATAGGGTTTTTTTTTTCCTATTGATTTTTGCCTGTGTTGGCCGACTCCCCTAACTTGCATCCCTGTAATTGATCAATTTGAATTAATATTGACCCTGTGTGTGTGTGTGTTCTCCACTCAAATAATACGCTTCAGCAAGCAACACAACAGTTGATATTTTAAGTGTGTTTTACAGTTGCTGCAGCAGAAGCACACAGAAGTACAGAAGTACACAATGCGACGCTTTCAAGACGACTAATGAGGACAAAATTGAAAATGACTTTGCTGCCTTTTTAATCTCACCCGTTTTGATTGTAATCCTTGCAAGCTAGTGTCTGTAAAACCGTCCGTCCCCCTTGAGAGACTTCTGATGTGGGCTCAGCCCTCAAATTTCCCCTGAGGATGAAATGTTTGACCTTCAGGCTGGACAACCTCACGATTATTTGCTACTGTGTGTGAGTAACATGAGTAACACACATCATGCTCGTGGCCATTTAAAACAATGACTGAAAAGTCAATGGAGTTAATGCATGTCCATTTCCACAAAGCACATTAGACCAGTTGGGCAACTCCTATGTAGGGTCCAGGAAACTTGTAAGGGTGTAGAGCTGGTCCAGTGTACCGCGACTGGGACGAAAACCACATTTTGGTTCCACCAACAGTCATACCCTTCTCTCATCACCCTGGAATAGACTTTCCCAGAGAGGATCATTGGAAGAATAGAGGGACCACGACCCCATCTCCCAATGCAGAGGTACTATTCCCAACTTCCACGCAATGTTGAAGAGAGACAGTCCGTCAACATCCAGAGCCTTGCCGAATTCAGGGCAAAACCTGTACACCCCCAGAGCCTTGCCACTGGGGAGCATTATGACCACCCCAGATACCTCAGCCATGGTATATTGCCGTGTGCATGTGTGTCTGTTTTTCTCAGGTCTCCAAAAAGGCAGGAAGAGGTTCACTCTGTGCATTGGTTCAAAACCTAGACCAGTACTTCTTAACCTGGGTTCAATCTAACCCTTGGGAATTAAAAAAAAATTGTTTCATTTTTCCACTAAAGGAGGATTTGGTGAATATGAATATGAAACTGGAGGGGTTCAGTACCTCCAGCAAGGTGAAGAACCACCGATCTCGATGCTTCATGTGTGTATTCAACGGCAAACAGAATGATGCCTCTTTTCGGTCATACAGTCGATTTGTCTCTGCGGGGGGCGGGGCCGCTAGCATACACACAGCAAAAGACTAGTGCTTCAGGAGGAGCAGTGCAAGCTAACGAGAGAAGGACTCCTGCATGCGCTGAGAAGTCAGTGTTACACCCGCAAACGTAATAACTGCCCACAAACGTAATACAAATCTGCAGCTTTGAATGTAATAATCCCGCAAATGTAATACATTTCCCACAAACATAATAAAATTTGCCCACTGCAAACGTAATACTGAAATTATTACATAATTTGTTTGTGGGCGTACATGTGCGTTTTAGTTACAGTATATTATTGTATGTGTGATTTTGTGCGTATATTAGGAAGAAATAATCAAAAGAAATAATAAAATATAATAGTAATAATAATTTTATTAAAACAATTGCAATTATCAAAATTATCTTTTTTAATTGAAAATAAATTATAATTTAATAATTAAAGATTCCTTTAATGTATTCAAATGATACTCTGAATAATATTTTTTCCACAAAAAAAGAATTATCTTGTTAAAATCATCATCCTTCAAATCTACACCTTCTCCCTAATTAAAAGAATAGAACAAATAACAACCACAAAAATCATTATTTTGTCTCATATTACATTTGTGGGAAGTTATAACATTTACAGATTTTCACTTTCCCACATATGTAATAATAGTTATTACAAATGTAATAACTATTACATTTGCAGTAGGTAAATTGTATTACATTTGTGGGAAATTTATTACATTTGCGGGATTATTACATTCAAAGCTGCAGATTTGTATTACGTTTGTGGGCAGTTATTACATTTGCGGGTGTAACAGTCAGCATTTCAAGAAAGGCTGCAAATGTTTGACAGTACAAATTGCCTTTGAGAAAACACATTTATGCAAACAAGTTGTTACTTGTAGAAAAAAAAATGGTCTATTTTCTGAGAAAAAATGATCATTTTATGACCAAAAACCCCCAAATTTGCGTGGATGTGAACTGCATTGTCTCTGCAAATCACCGCTTTTTAAAATAATTTTTCAATGTAATCCAAGTCAAAGAATATTGTGCAGTCGTCTGAATGCAGTGAAGTTATCTGTCTGAATGCTCAGGAGGAAGTTCTAGTGGTTTGTGTTGTGGTTCCAGCAGTGAGATCGCTCTAATAAGTAACAGCACTATGGCGGCATCACCGCCCTGCACCAGCTTCCATACAGGAAGTGGTAATTACTATATTATCTGGCACGGAGGGAAATAACCATGGTCATTGTGTAGGAGAAGATTGTGGTTTTCGCAGGAGGAGCCGGCGTTAATTAGTGAGTCACAGTCACAATGGAGGATCATAAGGGTTTCTCGTATATTGTGCCATGTTTCAGTCAATATTATCCGCCACGGTTCTTAGTATGTTGTGGTGCAGTCGGACACGCCTGTAATAATAATAAACATGCTGTTGAAATTAAATCTGATCATTCTTATCTTTGCAGTGTGTCATCTTGTTGGATGTTGATCAGGCTTTCACGGAGCAGTGTGGTGCCTTCCAGGACCCGTTGCAGTCTTGAGACTACTCGTGTGAAAAGCTTCTTCACATGTTGCAGGTTTATTTCAGCTTCAGTGGACATTGACGCTTTTTTTTTCCTTCTTCTCCATCATGTTCCCAAGGTTCCCTGCGGCCTCCATTGGCCTCTTAGATGACTATTGATGAGAGGCAGGGATCGATACCAATTCACATTAAGTGATTTTTAGGGCGCTTTCAGGCACGGCGGCGAGGAGCAGTCATACCATCAGCATTATGTCCTACAATCAATCATATTGATAAACAGGTTGCCATGTGTGCATTGAGCATGACACGGGTTAGCGTGTGGTATACGAGCTCATGGCCTCATAGGGCGCTTTTATTTATGATATCAATGGATGCTGTATATATAAACAAAATGGAAGAATGTAGAATGCAGGCAGACACTATTTGTGTTAATATGACCATAAATTGGTTAGCGCGCAGGCCTCACAGCTAGGAGATCAGAGTTCAATTCCACCCTCGGCCATCTCTGTGCAGAGTTACCAGTGCATGCGTGGGTTTTCCCACATTCCAAAAACATGCTAGGTTAATTGGCGACTCCAAATTGTCCATAGGTATGAATGTGAGTGTGAATGGTTGTTTGTCTATGTGTCCTGTGATTGGCTGGCCACCAGTCCAGGGTGTACCCCGCCTCTCGCCTGAAGACAGCTGGGATAGGCTCCAGCACCCCCACCACACTTGTGAGGATAAGCAGTAGAAAACGAATGAATGAATGAATAAATATAATTCCTTTAAAATCTATAATAATCCATTTTGGGCCACATGGTGGATGAGTGTTAGCATGTTGGCCACACAGTCAGGAGATGGGGAAGAACTGTGTTCGAATCTCCGCTTAGGCATCTCTGTGTTTCTGAGTTTGCCTGTTGTCCCCTTGTATGAGTGGGTTTCCTCCCACATACCACATTCCCACATTCAAAAACATGCTAGGTTAATTAGCGACTCCAAATTGTCCATAGGTATGAATGTGAGTGTGAATGGTTGTTTGTCTATATGTGCCCTGTGATTGGCTGGCCACCAGTCCAGGGTGTACAACGCCTCTCGCCCGAAGACAGCTGGGATAGGCTCCAGCACCCCGCGACCCTCGTGAGGATAAGCGGTAGAAAATGAATGAATGTTATTAATGACTGCATGGTGTTTGAGTGGTTAGCGCACAGGCCACACAGCTAGGGGACCCAAGTTCGATTCCACCCTCGGCCATCTCTTTGTTTGCATGTTCTCCCCGTGCATGCGTGGGTTTTCTCCGGGTACTCCGGTTTCCTCCCACATTCCAAAAACATGCTAGGTTAATTGGCCACTCCAAATTGTCCATAGGTATGAATGTGAGTGTGAATGGTTGTTTGTCTGTATGTGCCCTGTGATTGGCTGGCCACCAGTCCAGGGTGTACCCCGCCTCTCGTCCGAAGACAGCTGGAATAGGCTCCAGCACCCCCCAGCTTCATCTACTGTAATATAATAATTGCGACAGCCACTTTCATTGCAAATGTTGACATAGTTTCTCCATCCAACATTGCCCCACATGCTGTTGTTAATTAAAGGCCTTCATTAACAGTGATGATATTGCTTCAGATGTTTGCTATTTTGTACGAAGTTGTACAAAGTGGGTGCTAACACCTGCCCTAATGCAAGCGGACTGTAACGTCCGGAAGTGGACCTGAATTGTTCAGTATGCACGTTGAACTGGATCTGCACTCAGCCGTGAACGCCCTGATAAACTGAAAGGTCTGCGCTTCCTGTATCAAACATTTGATCTCCATCATGTTGGGAGGGGGCGGGGCCACAGATGATGGGTCGTTAGTGGGACGTTTCCCTCCTCTTCCCGCCATGCGATCCAGTCTCTCCATCCTGTCACGGTGAGAACCAGCACCATCTCACCCTCTTCCTACACTCCTCCTCCTCCTCGCTCTCTCCGTGCGTGCAGGAAGCAGCAAGGACGTCCTCCTCCTCCTCCTCCTTCATCTTTTTCTCCTGCAGACGATGCGAAGGACGAGCTGCTAGGACAACTTCGACCAGGCTCTCTCTGACCGCGTGAGGCTCGCAGGTAAACCGTTGTTCGATGCCGCTTTTGTGGATGTGCGTGCGGTCAAGTGGAGCTGTCCACTCGCGGCGGTGCTGAAAGCGTCGAGACGAGGAAGTGCACGAGGCTGTTTTTTTTTCTTCTTTTTTTCTCTCCTCTTTCCAAACCGATACAACGCTCGATCGCGTGCACGACGAGTGACAACCACTGTCGTCACGCACGCGCACGGACGCCCAAAGGTGTCTGTCTGCCCCTCAACGACGTGCACGAGCCCGGCTGTGCGCTTTGAGAGGCTGCTCCGATGCAAAGTTTGATCCGCACACACCAGAAGCGTAGGCGCGCGCGGTCCGCGTGCACGACGAGGACTCCCGACGTGCACTTTCCCCCCTTTTCAAGTTAATGCGTGTTGACCTGTGCACGCGTCCACGCACGCAGAGGTCAACACGCACATTGACGAGCACATCTTTTTGGTCTGGTTGTGTGCTAGTTGTGTGCTACAGCATGTGTAACTTATGTGGGCTCATTATGCGTTGGTGTGTGCAGGTTGTGCACTAGTGTGTGTGATTCGGGGGGGGGGGGGTGTACTGATTGTGTGCAATGTGGAAAACAGGTTGTATTTAAGTTGTGTGCATGTTCATCCCAGTTGTGAGGTGGTTGTGTGGGCAGATTGTGTGTGGGTGTGTGCTGTACTGTGCTAGTGTGTGCAGGTGGTGTGTGTGTGTGTGTGTGTGAATTGTTGAGATTGTGTAGTGTGCTGTGTTGCGTTCCCGATGTGTCGCTGTGATTGTTGCTTAGAGTTGTGTCATTGTTGGTAATAATAATTATAATTATTATTAAGTATTATTACACAAGATCATGTGAGGGCACTTTGGTTATCACACGTGAATTATAATTCTAATCCATTATTATTAATATTTATTAAGATAAGATATGCCTTTATTCGTCCCTCGGTGGGGAAATTTGTATTGCACAGCAGCAAGAGTACAGAATCAGTTAAGCAGTACAAAATACACAATATAGAAAAATAAACAATATAAACAACCCAAGTATTAACAAAAATCATTTATTACATATAACTATTTTATTATGCCACTTTCAATATAGTAGACAATTAATTTCAATTAATTTCTCTTCCAGATCTCATCACCTCTTCTTGTCCCTAACCTGTGAATGTGACATCGCTTCGACTAGGCAGGGAATAAAAAAGCCATCATCATGAATTTCGTAATGAAACAAGCTTTGGGAGGTAAGATTTCCCTTCTTTGTGGTGTGCAAAAAAAATGGTGTTTGTCAGCTTTTCCTTGAAAGATATTCCTGCTACTTAAATGATTTTGGTACCTTCCGGGACCTTGACACTCGCTTTAGTACTGCTTGCATGAGCACCTCGCTCATGTGTTGCTGGGGCTTCCCTGGGTGGACTTTAGACCAGAACTGGCCACCTGTTCCAGGGTTTCTGAAATGGACTGGTGCAGGTGTTCTTATCTGCACTTGCTGAGCGCACATTTCCCACCTGAAGGGAAACAAAGATAATAACCACGGCTTGTAATTTGCTGTCTTTTCATTCTAGAACAGGAACTGCAATCACTCCCTGGACGTGGCGTTATTATCATAGCGGATCCTCCAATAAAATCAACCTGTTATCATGTATGAATATGTAGATGGATGGGTTCAAGTACTTTGTGTGTCTTTAGAGAGTGTTTATGTAGAGTACAGTGGAGTCAGCCTCCTTAGCTCTGTATTAACATTAAATGAGACGCAGTTAGAAGTAGCGTTTGGGGAATAAACCATAATTTATTTAACTCCTTTACCAGTAGCTGACCTCAGTGCTTTTAGTTTGGTCTCATCTCATGAACGTAAACCACCGACTGACATGACCAAGGCGACATGCTACTGAGCAGTTAGCATTTGATAAACTGAAAGGGTCTAATACAGTGGTTCTGAAATGGTTTGGCAGACATTTTTCAACTTCTTTAAATTTTATATTTAAAGGGACTCTTTGCAACACAACATGAGCTGCAGAGGTGAGACGCCATCTTTCTCTTTTTTGGGGAAATTTAGCCCATCATTCACAATCCTTATATGAAACATGAACATCTCTTTCCCTTTTCTGTGCGTTCTAGTGTGAGAAAACTAGTTAATATAAGCTAGCTAACAACGAAAGTCATGGGAAATACCTATTTTAAAGGTAAAGCCCTCACAAAAAAATCACCAACAGTGTTCCATTTACATAAATGACTCGTATATTAACCAAGCTACAGCGATATTACCATAAAAACTCTATCTAGCAGACTAACACGACGCCGACACTAGCCTCTGTGTCATTCACACGCTGAAGATTGGACACCTAGCTCTCAATTTCGTGACAAAGACTCAACAACGTGCTCGTTTGTCATCGGCATTTTTTACCTGAGGACTGGAGCACACGTCTTGTGCTGGAAGACACAGCCATTACTAGTACAGCGGCCATTGTAAGAGTTTTCGCTGTATTTATGCTGCTGTTGCTGATGGAATTAGCATAAGTATGTGTATCAATACGCTTAGAAAAGATGCAGTATCTTGACACATTTTCATACTGTAACTATTACATGTTATCATCAGTGTACGTGTTAATGCTTAATCACAACATGTATATCAAACCATGCAATGTTGTTAGTTTTTCTTAAGAGGGCTTCATAGTCAAAATGGGTGTATCCCAATGATGTGTGCATTGTTAGCTAGCTTATATTAACAAATTTTCTCATGTCGCTGTATTTATGCTGCTGTTGCTGATGGAATTAGCATAAGTATATGTATCAATGCGCTTAGAAAAGATGCAGTATCTTGACGCATTTTCATACTGTAACTATTACATGCTATCAGTGTACATGTTAATGCTTAATCACAACATGTATATCAAACCATGCAATGTTGTTAGTTTTTCTTAAGAGGGCTTCATAGTCAAAATAGGTGTATCCCAATGACGTGCATTGTTAGCTAGCTCATTTTCTCGTGTTATAATGCACAGAAAAATGAAATAAATGTGTTTCACATAAGGATTGTGAATGACAAAAAGTGCCCCTTTTAAGGCATATTCTTGTCCAGCAGATATCTGCAGCTGTGTGTCAGACGGACGGCACGTTAAGTCAGCCATAAACATGGTGTAACAAGTGAACAGCACAAACGTGAGGTGCATTCACGGACAAGTTTGTGATAATGCTCCATCGAGTGGTTGCAGTTCACCGCTAAAAAGATGAGAAGAAGAAGAACGGGATTTAGGACACTGGCAAAATGTGCACACTCAGGACAGTGTACTGATTGAAGTGCACTGACGGACGTGTTCCATTTGAGACACAGCGACGGTGTCACATTTGTGACGGTAATAACAACAGTGACATTCCAGTGTTGCTGTGTAAGAATACACCATAAAACATGTCGGCGTGAGTGCAATGTGATGTTTATGTTACAGCTCAAATCTGGAAGGTCTTTGTGCGTGCAGCGTGGCGTTCTTTGTCTCACATTTTGTGTATCGTGTGTGTCTACGGATCGGTACAGGCAGTTGTGTGGTCGAAGGCGTTGTGTGTGAAAGACTCACAAAGAGAAACAGGCCGATTGATGCAAAGTTCAAGCTTAGGAAGAGTATTTGTGGAGAAGTTCACTTCCCTTTCGTCTAACTAACGAGTTCCGAGTGTGCCGTGGATTAACTGTCAGGCAATTATCTCACCCTCTTGTGAGCTACCGAGCACAGTCACACTCCATCTGCTCCCACCCGGCCCGACATTTGTATTCCATTGGTCGTGTCTGTGACGGGCAAGGTCGCCTCCCCTCCGCGACTCGGGGACCCTCCCCGGCCCGCAGTGCAGCTCTTCGGGTCCTGAAAGTGCAGAAGTGTTTTATGTCAAGGGAGGCTGGGAGAGCGTCGGTAGTGTGTGTGTGTGTGTGTGTGCACGTGAACAAACAGCTTGTGTATCTGCGACTGCAGTGCTGCGACACTATGCGGCTGACAACTAGGTGATGTTCACCTGTGGGGGAAAAAAAAAACGGTTTCAAAGGATGCGTGCTATGTTGCATCTTCTGGTAAACTTTCATATTTAGGTTTTTGATAAAAATGTCAACGTGAGAAGCAGATGCCTCATCAAACGTTATGAGGTCCCCTGTGCATAAAAAATATAAGAAAGTGGAGCTGCATAGCGATATAATGTCACACTGCAGAGGCACAGTACTTTTGGAGTTTCTGGTCGTATGAAAAGGTAATATAATAATATAATAGGGTGGCACGCAGACCTCACAGCTAGGAGACCAGGGTTCAATTCCACCCTCTGTCATCTCTGTGTGGAGTTTGCATGTTCTCCCCGTGCATGCGTGTGTTTTCTCCGGGTACTCTGGTTTCCTCCCACATTCCAAAAACATGCTAGGTTAATTGGCCACTCCAAATTGTCCATAGGTATGAATGTGAGTGTGAATGGTTGTTTGTCTATATGTGCCCTGTGATTGGCTGGCCACCAGTCCAGGGTGTACCCCGCCTCTCGCCCGAAGACAGCTGGGATAGGCTCCAGCACCCCCGACCCTTGTGAAGAAAAACGGTAAAAAAGGAATGAATGAATAATATAATAATAATAATAATAATAATAATAATAATAATAAAATACGACAGCTATCTTACAGGTGAAAGCTAATTGACTGGCGTTTCTCGTAGCCAATCAGATATTCTAGTGGGCAGAGCTAGTTGACGTCATCTGCAGCTAGCCACATACAAGTAGATTTTCTAAAGTGAAGGATTTGTTTAATTTCCTTTTCAACAACAGGATGGATACGTTCCATTTGGTGAGTAAAATGCATTCTACATCGTTGCTGATTGGGCTGGGAATGATGTGAAGCATTTGTGGAATTGGGTTCATTTTAAAACCTGACTTGTGTCATTTATCGTAGCTACTAAATAAATATCTGATGTAATGTAATGTGCCGTATTACTCCATTTCCTGTGTATTGTGTATTATGATGTATTGATGGCTGAGGCATCATAGTGACAGCACTAAGATGTTTGGTAATTAAGGTCGGACACCAGCAAAGTGTGAAATTCACGACTTGCCGCTGTTGTAAACAACCCGTGCGTGCATGCATAAAACGTTAATGAGGTTTGGGCCTGTATTTTTTGTGTACTTAGGTGTCCTCCCCCAAGACTACTGCTGCATGCTTGTAAAGCCTTGGGCTGTATAGCTCATTGGAAGAAAAGTGGACAAATGACAAATTGATTCAATCTGCAAGGCAGGAAGAATGATGAGTACAGTGTGTGTGTGTGTGTGTGTGTATATGTGTGTGTGTTTCTGGCCCTCATGGCCTCCATGCTGGTGAGAATTTATCACCCATGGCATCAAATGTACTCGTAAAAGCCGCCTGCATCCGTAACCCACAGCTCCTCCTCCTCGCCAGGCCCCGGGAGGAAAAGGATGATGAGGATGAGATGAAACGGGACAAACTGCTTTTTAAAAATGTGCGGCACGTCGTCAGCCGAGGTTGTAATGTTAACGCTGTTAACGGAGCATGTTTTTTTTCCTCCTCGGACTTTCTCTGGCATCCTCGATCCGTCACTCACTCTTGCTTCTAAGCGCCTCATCATGGCTGGTGCTCCCCCATCCCTCACTTCTGTGCCTTTCTTCTATCCCGGCACAACCCCACCCCCCTCCCTCCCTCCCATCCCTCCCACTGCCACCATTACTGTAAATCTGAAGGGCGAGGCGAGGAAACCTCAATCAGAGAGGCACCAGGGAAAAGTGTGTGTGTGTGTGTGTGTCATCAGGCCTTGTACAAAAACGAAGAAAAAGGGGATGAAAGCACACACTGAAACACTCAAGACTGACCGTTATATTTACGTATATATACACGTATAGTCACATACGGCATCAAATGCAGACACTACCATTTGTATGGCAATCCGCAGCAGTATCGGGCATGCTGGGGGTTGTGGTCCTCAGCAGCCTGTGACACAACAACAAACACAAACTTGTGTTTTTACACCTCGTATACCGTCTGTTCTCCAGAATGTTCACATTCAATAAATAGAAACTCTTGTTATGTGGAGACAGTCTCTCATTGATCGCAGTTAACTGGTTCCAGACCGAACCGTGAAAAGTCAATTTTTCAATATTCATAAATTGAATAGTTTTGTAGTAGAAGAGCATGAAGTACATTTTTTTAAATGCATTTAATAATACATTTTATTTGTATAGCGCTAACGTATTCAAAATACTCAGACACTTTACAGAAAAATGGAGTTGAATAAAAACAAGTAACAGTGTATAAAAGATACGTTAAAATACAACATTCGTTCATTTATACACGGTTAAAATATGAGTAAAAGCGAGGCGGGGCACATGATTACCATGATTAGAGCCCCGTAGACATGAGGATGAAGGACCAAGTAAGAAGCTCAAAACCACTTCCACACTGAATGAGAACTATCAATTACACTATGTCATGTCGTACTTTGCAACTATGGCCGCAGTGCAAGTTGAGTTCATATAATGTAAGTCTATGTCTCATCAGTGCAATATTGCTGATGTCGAGTGTCTGGAATACTATGTAAGACTTGTCTTTCAATATTTTTTGACTAATAGTCCATTGTCAACCACGAAACAGTGATCCTTTTATTCGTTAATTTTTGAGAAAACGCAATCGAGAACTGTGGCAGTCAGCTTACAAACTATTTGTGCCTTCATTCATACTCACGTCTGCTTGCATTAACTGCTAGCACTCGTGCAGCCCCGCTACTAGCACAAAGACGCTTAATAGCCAAGAAGATGCTCACTCTCTTCTTCTGTGTTCATTTCATATATAGCCAATGCGTTCAGACACGTGCAGAGTGAACCCTCTTGTCATCCATCCTGTGTAGCAAAGAGAGATTAAAACATGGCACTGTTCGATAAATCGCTATACCTTATACATTATTGTTACAGACCCATTTACAGCTAATCAAAGTAGTTGAAATCCATCCATTTTCTGTACCGCTTATCCTCACCAGGCAGAGTTGCAATCATAATATTCATTATGGCAGTAAAGATAATTACATATAATTTCTCAATAGTTGTTTACATAACCTGAGTACCAGTAATATTTGAGTTGAAATAGCTATGTAGCGTTCATTATGACACACAGTTCATGTAGCATTTGCTATCAAACATTATCTGTATACAAATAATGATCATGTAAAAGACAATGCATCCCAAGTCAAGGCAACATATTGAAAATGTTTCAGCAATGGGCACATTTTCCAAATCATGAAATAATAGTTCTAGAAATGGAAGTGTGTAAAACATGCATTTCTACAGTGGAGTTCACGACACAAAGCAAAGTCGTCGAACAATTGACTGTTTTTCTACATAAAACTTAGCCATAATACCTATAGTCTCACCATTATTAAAATCTGTTTAAATGAATGTACCACATGCTGTATTATTGTGCATGCTATGTTTTATTAGCATTTATGACTTATGTCCGATTTATGGTGGAAAAAAACTTTTATTTTGGAGGAAAAAATGCACAAATTGACATTTTCCTGAGAGTAAAAAGACGTAGAAACGTAGAAATCCACAAATATGCGGGGTTCTACTGTGTAACCAGAGCAATATTAATATTTTGAAGAGTTTATGTGTTAAGCATGAACTCAGTGTAGTAGTTTCACTTTTTGCTAAGTGTGATGTGCTGGCTTTAGCAGAAATAATTAATTGGTAGGTTTTGTATTTTTAAATTTTGTGAGAGAGGCTAAAAATCAATTCAAAGTAGATATGCAAATAAGTCATACATAAAGTATTATCTGTAAAAAAAAAAAAGAAGCTTATTCGTATTCATCTTATTATTATAATTAGTTGGGCTATTAGCTTCAACATGTCAACGTTTTCTTACTTTCACATTTTTTGCAGTTTTTTTATAGCTGTTTTGCTAAATTTAACAATAAAAAAAAATAGCAGTACCGTACTTAAGCATCAACTGGGGTAGCTAACGTAAATGCAGCTTACCACAGTGAAGGTCCTAATTAGCCATGGGACATCCCCATCCATGTGGCTGAAGGACACTTTGTGTTCTATACGTGAAGGTCACAGAACCAGTGTGGGATTTCAGTCGTCCTTGAGGCCAAGCGTGTCCTTTGACTGAGTCGAAGTCCCCTCAGCTTCTGGATGGTGAAGCTGAGGGGATCGGCATTAAAGCTAATTACGGGCCAATATCGATACCGTCAATGGGCGATCGATGGAAGTATGGAAGTCAAAGGGTAAATACAACCGTTTGTTATGCCCAATATTGTACAATAACAAGACTGTGTATCATACAGAAATGAGGGTCCCACTGCATTGATTTGTTTTATCGTGTTTACTGCACAGAATGTATAAAAAGCCAAGGCCTTCCTGGAAAAAGCATTGATATGAAGATAATATAAAGGATATCACTGCAGCTGAATGGGCTTTCAGGCTTGTTTTAACACGGTTAGTTTTCTAACGCACATATAATACAACAAACTCACCCATTTAATCGAATTCTCCCTCCTCTTTCTCTTCTGGCTGCCTTTCGAAGAGCAGAGACCGGGGTCTCATACGCGCGCAATCACTGGTTTTTGTCATATTTGATTTAAAGAAGGTAAACATGAGATTTGTGTGCAGCGTTGCAGGGCAAGGAGTGAAACATCCCGCTTGTTATTTATCCCTGTCACTTCTGCACGTGCTCAGACTCTTCCAAGCAATTTTCCACCGTTTCGGCCAGTGCTCTTTAGATTCCCAGCAGCAGCAGCAGCACACGGGAAGGCGGCCTACCTTACACGCTTAGATAACATGACATCGGCTTTAAATAACACACGCTTCCTGCCGCCTTTCGTGGAGAGAGCCTTTTGCGCATGGGTGGCCAGCCAGGCCGACAAAGTCAAATGAGATTCTTCACACTTTGCTGGCTTTGGAGCCGACGCAGTTCACTAGAATAAATGTTTCACGGCCAGTATCAGCCCATTTTAATCGCCTTCAGAAGAGGGGAGGCCGTAAAATCCTGATGAATCGATACGCAGTAATGATAGCTGCCGCTTTTTTGACGCCCCCACATTGCACAGCATGATGCCACAGTGCGTCGACCAAAGCCCACCCTTGGAGAATCTTTAAATGTTTCACTGAAGGCTGAAGAAGAAAACGTCAGCCTGCCAATATACGAATTGCTCTTTAGCAGCGATGACATCATTGTTGGGAGCTTGGCCTTTTTCCATTGGTTTCTTCCGAACAGGCTTTCAATCATCATGCTAGTAATGCATAGAACACAATGAGTGAGGGATAGGAAGTGTGTTGACCAATTAGAACGGTCACAATAATTTAATCAACTAACCGCATAATAAATACAAAACAAACTGGATAATTGTGTCTTCCACTATATATTGATATGTGCATGCGTGTTAGTTTTTTTCTCCTCTCTCTTTCTACCAAACAGGCTGGATGACAAGAGGGTTCACTCTGTGCATCTGTCTCAACAGTGTGTTGATTCTATAGTAGCATGAATGGAGTGAATTGAACCCTCCTCTCATAGCCAAATGAAAATTGAATAAACGGGAACGCGATCTGATGTCAATTGCCAACAAAGACCAGTAAAAACAAACAGTATATTAAAAAAAGGGGAAAAAAATGGTTGCGCGAGTGGTTAGCATGCAGTCCACACAGTTAGACCCGGGTTCGATTCCACCCTCAGCCATATCTGTGTGGAGTTTGCGTGAGTGTACCCCACCCCTCGCCCGAAGACAGCTGGGATAGGCTCCAGCACCCCCGCAACCCTTGTGAGGATAAGCGGTAGAAAATGAATGCATTTATTAAATATTTATATTTATTAATGTATAATATAAATTAATACATGATAAATTATTAATATTATACTATTATATATTATATTAATATTATTCTATATTATTATTATTATATAATTTATACTAAATTCATAATATTATGAGAATAAAGTTCTATGCCGCTTATCCTTACGAGGGTCGCAGGGGTATGCTGGAGCCTATCCCAGCTATCGTCGGGCAAGAGGCGGGGTACACCCTGGACTGGTGGCCAGCCAATCACAGGGCACATATAGACAAACAACCATTCACACTCACATTCATACCTATGGACAATTTGGAGTCGCCAATTAACCTAGCATGTTTTTGGAATGTGGGAGGAAACCCACTCATAGAAGGGAACAACAGGCAAACACAGAGATGCCTAAGCGGAGATTCGAACACAGTTCTTCCCCATCTCCTGACTGTGTGGCCAACATGCTAACACTCATCCACCATGTGGCCCAAAATGAATTATTATAGATTTTAAAGGAATTATATTTATTCATTCATTCATTTGTTTTCTACTGCTTATCCTCACAAAGGTTGCGGGGGGTGCTGGGGGCTATCCCAGCTGTCTTCGGGCGAGACTGGTGGCCAGCCAATCACAGGGCACATATAGACAAACAACCATTCACACTCACATTCATACCTATGGACAATTTGGAGTCGCCAATGAACCTAGCATGTTTTTGATAGCATGGACGTGTGCTGTGTTGCCAAAAGTCGAGCATAGATACAGTGCAGCCGCTCTGTTGGTGTCGTCGTTGATTGACATATTCCTCACATCAAGAGTTATCACATCGAGAGTCAGAATTAGACAGGAGTGGAGCATAAGTGATAAAAACCGTTTACCCTCCACTGAACAACAAGCAACAACCACTCAACGTCTCCGTCACTAATACAATCCTGACCTGGAAACTGAAGTTTGTGGAAAAGTGGAACCTGCGCATTCACCACTATGAAATAACGTGAAGAACATTCAGAGTTGTTATTAATATTAATTAATATTTTATACTAATATCCATCCATCCATCCATTTTCCTCCGCTTATCCGGGTCCGGGTCGCGGGGGCAGCAGTCTTAGAAGGGAAGCCCAGACTTCCAGATCACCGGCCACCTCCTCCAGCTCCACCGGGAGGACACCAAGGCGTTCCCAGGCAAGCTGTGAGACATAGTCCCTCCAGCGTGTCCTAGGTCTGCCCCGGGGCATTTTCCCGACTGGGCATGCCCGGAACACCTCACCAGGGAGGCGTCCGGGAGGCATCCGGACTAGATGCCCGAGCCACCTCAACTGACTCCTCTCGATGTGAAGGAGAAGCGGCTCTACTCTGAGCCCCTCCCGGATGGCTGAGCTCCTCACCCTATCTCTTAGGGTGAGTCCAGCTACCCTACGGAGGAAACTCATTTCAGCCGCCTGTATCCGCCATCTCACTCTTTCGGTCATGACCCAAAGCTCATGACCATAGGTGAGGGTGGGAACATAGATCCACCGGTAATTGAGAGCTTTGCCCTCCGGCTCAGCTCTCTTTTCACCACGACGGTCCGGTACAGCGACCGCATTACTGCCGAGGCTGCACCGATCCGTCTGTCGACCTCACGCTCCCACTTTCCCTCACTCGTGAACAAGACCCCGAGATACTTAAACTCCTCCACCTGGGGCAGGACCTCATTCCCAACCTGGAGGGAGCACTCCACCCTTTTCCGACCATGAGAGAACCATGGCCTCTGATTTGGAGGTACTGAGTCTCATCCCAGACGCTTCACACTCAGATGCAAACCGTCCCAGTAAACGCTGAAGGTCGCAGCCCGAAGAAGCCATAAGAACCACATCATCTGCAAATAGCAAAGATGAGATTTTAAGGCCCCCGAACTGGACTAACTATACTAATATTAATATAATAAAATATAATATAATATATGAATGTGAGTGTGAATGGTTGTTTGTCTATATGTGCCCTGTGATTGGCTGGCCACCAGTCCAGGGTGTACCCCACCTCTCACCTGAAGACAGCTGGGATAGGCTCCCGCACCCCCGCGAGCGACCCTCGTCAGGATAAGTGGTAGAAAATGAATGAATGAATGAATATAATATATATATTAATAATGTTAATATTTATAGCGTTGTGAATAAAGACACTGGGTAAAAACAGTCGTGGCAGAGTTCCATAACGAAAAACAAACATTAAGGCATCTTGATGATTTCAAAGGCCTTTGGGAAAAATACTTTGTGGCCTAACGAGACAAAAGTTAAACTTTTTAGAAGGTGTGTGTCCCATTAGATGTGCCGTTAAAGTCACGCCGCATTTTAGGAAAAGAACATCATACCCACAGTAAAATATGGCGGAGGTAGTGTGGTGGTCTGGGTCTGTTTGGAGCAGGGCAATGACCCACAACACTCCCGCAAGTCCACCTCTGAATGGCTGAACTAAATCAAGGCTAGGAGTGACCTAGTGACCTGTAGACAAAGTTTGCAAAAGTCTTTGGACAAATAGGAGCGAAATGCTGGTGTCATGTGATGGACGCTTCTGTTGTGTATTGTCATTCCTGCGTGTTACTATGTAGTCAATCATAATGAATCCCATTCTCTTTGCTCATTTGTACTACCAGCGTGTACAAATGAAAAAGAAACATTATTCCGCTTCACCTGCCTTTTTAGAAACCGCGTCAATGTGAAGATGATGGATGAACTGATGATGCACTTCTTCATCTCGCCCCGAAGGCCTCGCTGTCTCACTTTCTTCTAAAAACATGACAGATGACAGCAGCCAACCTGAAAACCAACTCCCTGACCACATCAAAACACGTCTCTAAGATAAAGTGCAGCAAAGGATTGTACCCCGTTGTTAAACGTCATTGTCTGCAGTTAAACTGTGACTCATAGTCTAGACCAGACCTGGATAAAGTACGACCCGTGGGACACGTCTGGAACTGTGTTAATGGAAAATTAATTTATGTGTGGGGCGGCACGGCGGTCGAGTGGTTAGCGTGCAGACCTCACAGCTAGGAGACCAGGGTTCAATTCCACCCTCGGCCATCTTTATGTGGAGTTTGCATGTTCTCCCCGTGCATGCGTGGGTTTTCTCCGGGTACTCCGGTTTCCTCCCACATTCAAAAACATGCTAGGTTAATTGGCCACTCCAAATTGTCCATAGGTATGAATGTGAGTGTGAATGGTTGTTTGTCTATATGTGCCCTGTGATTGGCTGGCCACCAGTCCAGGGTGTACCCCGCCTCTCGCCTGAAGACAGCTGGGATAGGCTCCAGCACCCCCGTGACCCTCATGAGGAAAAAGCGGTAGAAAATGAATGAATGAATAATCTGGGGGGCCTTTTTTTTTCCTTTTGAATGCACATATTGTTTTTGAGAAATTTGGATCAATAAATAATGTTTTTGCTAAGCTTCTCCATCATATTTAGTTTTACCAGTTGTTCTCAAAACAATAGATTTCCTGCTTCTCATATTTGTGGCCCCTTGGGGAACCTCATTGCCCACCGCTGGTCGATACGCATCCGAACAATCCAGCAAGGTTCAAAATTCAGCTTGTTCCATCGTGGGAATTCCTCCCAGCAAAAATCTAAAGCCTATGGCAGCATTAGTTAAAAGTGTGCATTAATGTCTTTGTCTTTTTGTATTGTGTATTCCTCACCCGAGTTCAATCCCACCCTCGGCCATCTCTGTGTGGAGTTTGCATGTTCTCCCCGTGCATGCGTGGGTTTTCTCCGGGTACTCCGGTTTCCTCCCACATTCCAAAAACATGCTAGGTTAATTAGCGACTCCAAATTGTCCATAGGTATGAATGTGAGTGTGAATGGTTGTTTGTCTATATGTGCCCTGTGATTGGCTGGCCACCAGTCCAGGGTGTACGAAGACAGCTGGGATAGGCTCCAGCACCCTAATGAGGATAAGCAATAAAAAATGAATGAATAATGTCATTTTAGTAGCATGTAGTGGAAATATTCAAGGAAAATTTGAAAATTAGGTTAAGGAAAAAAATTATAAAAAAATAAAGTCAAAATATTTTAAAAATACATTGGAAACGTTTTGATTATTAAATTTTAAAAAAAACAGCAAAAATGGGGAGGGGAGACACACCAAAGTTCATATTAATAATATCCATTTTCACCTTCTATATCCCAAAGCTGAGATGCTGTTTTTTGGACGGTGAAGCTTAAAGAAGGCAGCAAATGCAAGTTTGCTGTAATAGCTGACTTTTGCCTCCACGGTGTTAATAGTTTGACTTTGTGGTCTTAAGGAACATTAAATGAATTAATGAGAATTAGTTAAGTGTGCATTAATATCTTTGTGTTTTTGTATTGTGTTTTCCTCACCCGAGTTCAATCCCACCCTCGGCTATCTCTGTGCGGAGTTTGCATGTTTTTCCCATGCAAGTCCCGTGACGTCTACTTCTAGTTCAGTGTATCTCCAAGCTGCTATTAAGACACTTTTATATTAGAACAATCTCAGGGCACACCGCCATTCAAAGATGTTGTATGAATGGCAACAGGTGGGTTATTTATTTATGTATTTTCTCTCATGCTTTCTGTCAGCTCCGGCCCGAGGCAAATCAGCCCCCAAGCCCGTAGGAGTCCAGACCCCTGAAACCTTCCAGCTAGATCGATTGCATTCAGCCTGAATTCATTCTCCATGATGAGTAGCGATGATACTAAAATATCCATACCTCCTATACCAGATCTTTATGCTCTTAAATCGATTCTGAAATCAAAATATTGACAGTCTGATACATTAAGTCGTTTGAGGTTGTGTATATCATGAACAGGAGCATAGTGACTTGCTGGGGTGTTGTGGATCTTCTGCAGAATCCAAGTAGGTTTCAGTTTGAGGTCACAAACAGACGGGCGGAGACATTTTCCTTCGGGATTTTTTGGGAGACGGCAGAATTCATGGCTCCATTTATCACAGTCTTCTAGGTCCTGAAGCAACAAAATAGCCCCAGACCATCACACTACCACCATCATATTTTACTGTTGTATGATGTTCTTTTTCTATTAGGACATACACCTTCCACAAAGTTCAACTTTTATCTCCTCAGACCGCAGAGTATTTTCCACTCTGTTGAACACTGACCTGAGGCAAATGAGGCCTGCATTTCTTTGGATGTTGTTGTGGGGTCTTTTGTGACCTTTTGGATGAGTCGTCGCTGCGCTTTTAGGGTAATTGTTTTGGCGGGCCACTCTTGGGCAGGTTCACCAATGTTCCATGGTTTCGGCCATTTGTGGATAATTGCTCTCACTGCGGTGTGCTAGAGTCCCAGAGCTCTAGAAATGGCTTTTTCAACCTTCTCCACACCGATAGATCTCCATTTTGGGCAACCACTTTTGTGTTGCATTGTGTTGCCATTGACTAATATGGAAGTTTGTTTGAAGATCTGAAACGGTGTGACACACGTGAAACAAAAACCACTGTAGATGAACAAAGATACTAGAAATAGATCATATTTTAGATATGATCTCCCACAGCAGACAAGACTAGTTTGACAGAGTTTAGCAGTGCACCTCAGGTCAGGTAATTTGTATTTTTTCGAGCGAACATCCTCTCTCTCATATGCATGTGCACGGACGGATGAGCTGGCGGCGTAGTTCCACGAACGTGCACAGACGTTCACGCTTGACTCGCTGTTCTCGCAGGTGTTATTGATTCATGATCCAATTTGGAGCGCAGACGTTCTCTAAGAGCATAAAAATCTGGGTGGCGTGGCGACGACTAGCCATCTGTCATGGAGTTGTTTCTCCAATAAAGTAAGACCGTTATGTATTTGTTGTGTGATTACACGAGCACATGATCGATGGCGTGAGTGTACAACAACAACAGCTGGCGCCCTTTCAACTGCACCCAGCAGGCGATGGGGGCAGGGGGTGCGATGTAGGCGAGAAACATCAAGTAGTTATTAGCTGGTCTGGTTTCACAACACCTAATCACATCAGGGAGACGGTCTTTTCTTTACTTTTTCATTTATTTGCTCTCATTGTGCCAATGTTGGTGCCAACACTAAAGTTAATGTGTGTTATGGTTCCTCTTATTTTCATTTCAAGGATGCTATGAAAGCGCAAAATTAATCAACAAGTTCTTTCATTTTCACAGATGAAACATGAATGCATGGGTGGTTTCCCACCAAGGGTGGCATAGAGAAAATGTAAAAACATTAAAGCTGTGGCGTGTGTGTGTGTCTGGGTAGATTTGATACCTTTTAAAACGGGTCTCAAACTCAATTTACCTGGGGGCCACTGGAGCTAGGGTCTGGGCAAGGCTGGGCTGCATCAGGTTTTCCAAAAAAAAAAAAAAACGCATTTATTAAAAACAGAAAAATATACAAACTTTTTCAGTGCTTTGGTTCCGATTTTCTACAATAAAAGCTCTGATAAAACATTCCACTGTTCTCAAATATCTTAATTTTTATTTTTCTGCACAAAATAAGATGAAAAATAAACAAATCAAGAATAAAGAAAATCAATCAATCAGTAATAAATAAATATAATTAAATAATAAGGCAAATAATAAAAACTTATAGTTGGTGGGTAGACAAATGATTTTTTTCAGATTAAAATGAACAAAGCATTATTAGAGCCCTGTAGACATGACAAAACACGACTATAGTCACATTTATACTCTTTTTATTTACAACATATTGCGCAACTGCAGGGTCTTGAGACACATGCTAACTCGCAAACTAGAGAGCTAGCGACCTAAACGGTAGCCTTCAAGTTATTTCCTTTAAACTTAAATAGCCAAAAACTTACCACTTCCACACGTATAGGGAGGATAACTATTAACAGTTATTTAACCTTTAACATGAACATTAATCATTCATTCATTCGTTTTCTACCGCTTTTTCCTCACGAGGGTTGCGGGGGGTGCTGGAGCCTATCCCAGTTGTCTTCGGGCGAGAGGCGGGGTACACCCTGGACTGGTCGCCAGCCAATCACAGGGCGAACATTAATCAAATGTAATAATTTTTTCTGGGTACATGATACCATACAGCATCCATATCAAACCGCACTAACATTAAACTTTCATATCAAGGTGGGGGCCTCAAACTCGTGTCCTGCGGGCCACATTTGGCCGCGTGTTTGAGACCCCTGCTTTAGAGTATTCTTTCACCATAACGTGTCCGCAAAGACTGTATACAGCAGTAATACAGCTATACTGTATATCCGAGTTTCAAGCAAAGTATCGACTGTGCCTGCGGGAGCTGTCACAGTTTATTTGCTCATACACATTTCAGTGTAGACCTGAAAGTTGGATGCCAAGAAATGGCTGAGTCACAAGTGCTGCTCTTGAACCCTTACAGACGTACCGGGGGACGTTTATGTCATCAGGCTGGAAAAACATGACTTAGAGCTATATAGTTCACGGTAGTTAACATATGTTTGTTTGCAAAAAGATTGCATGCAACAGAATGGCCCGACTAACGCCTTCGTGCACGTTGATTGCATGAAAAGTCCCACAGTATGGTATTTTTCGTTTGTGGAAGCGTTGGAAGCGTGTTGTCCAAAATCAAGCCTCGCTTTTGTAGGTCCTGCTGTAAACGTGTCATTTGTAATTCTACAATTCACGCACTAGACACCGAACAGTCGACCCTCGCTACATTGCATCGCTGTTTAGTGGTTGACTATAGCCTATTAGCCAAAAAACACAAGTCATATGTAGTGTTCTGGTCACTACACATCAGTAATGTTGCATTGGAGAGACACTAAGTTACGTCACATTACCTTAACACTGCCATGGCAGGTCTGAAATATCATCGTAAAAAAGAGTTCTCCCATTTCATGTGGAAGTGGTAAGTTTTTAGCTTGTCAATTTGGTGTAAACAAACAAAGAGAATATAAAGACATTACATATTACATATAACATAAAATTAAGGAGCGTTGCAGGAGGACAAAAATGTTGGCAACACTAGCAAAGCAATGTGATGCTAAAATGCTAACATCTCTAAGACACTCACATGGTAACAGGGACATCATGCTAGGTTAACTTATTTTTTTAAGGAAACTTGCATCTCCCACATCTGTAGCTAATTGACGGATAGTCGGAAAAGCTCAAAATGTAATTTTAGGATGTGTAGTGAAGATTTAAAAATCTTAATTTAAGTGATAATCACATCCTTGATATTTTTCCTTCATGATGTCATGAAGAGAAGTTGGTGCTAAGACGGACTCAAAGGACATACATTACTGTTAGAACATTATTAAAAAGTATATTTTGCATATTAAGGGACTTTTTTAAAGATACTTTTGACACCAGGAGACAAGAACATTTAACGGGGTCTTCATTGGCTGGCTTCCTACGCCCCCAACTAAATCTCACAGAAAGAGCTTTAGCAGTGTTTGCGTAATCCTGCTAACTAACAGACAAACGGCTATTAAACATTTAAACATGACCTCCCACAAGAGCTCTAGCAAATGATAGTGCTTAATACCTCTTACCCTCTCGTTGCAAAGGCAGAATTATGCACGGTGCTCCATCACCATGTGCGAGCACCGTCAACCACGCTGGTGACGGATGCTAAAAATGAACAGATTGACAAACGTTCATTCATCTCACTACAGACGGGCTCCCAGCAGCCACCTCTGCAGTGGCTCTGCTGGGATGAGTCATCTGTTTGCACTGAATATTTGCACCTGCGTTACGCAACGTTGCCTGTTTGAAGGGATTTGACGCGTTTAGCGGCCAGAAACTCTGCCAGAACCGAAAGGACCTCTGTGCCGACAGCCTCTCTAATTGGAGGTCATTCAACATCAGAGGGGTTCTTGGTAAATTGTTGTAGATCTCGCTTGATGACAGAGGTGGCAAGGAACATGGAGGGCAAGACCATTCATTCATTCATTTTCTACCGCTTTTCCTCACGAGGGTCGCAGGGGTGCTGGAGCCTATCCCAGCTGTCTTCGGGCGAGAGGCAGGGTACACCCTGGACTGGTGGCCAGCCAATCACAGGGCACATATAGACAAACAACCATTCACACTCACATTCATACCTATGGACAATTTGGAGTGGCCAATTAACCTAGCATGTTTTTGGAATGTGGGAGGAAACCGGAGTTCCCGGAGAAAACCCACGCATGCACGGGGAGAACATGCAAACTCCACACAGAGATGGCCGAGGGTGGAATTGAACCCTGGTCTCCTAGCTGTGAGGTCTGCGCGGTAACCACTCGATCGTCGTGCCGCCCGAGGGCAAGACCAAAGCTATGTATTTGGTTTAGAGCAGGGGTGGGCAAACTTTTTGACTCGCGGGCCGTTTTGATTTAACAAAATTGACGGACGGGGGTGGGGGGGCAGACTATATATTTTACACCCATAATTCATGCCCCATTCACTCCGTGGTTGCCCTGACCTTCCCAGTTTCAAAAAACAACTAAAACCCCACCTGTTTAAATCTGTTTTTGATGTCTAACTTTTTAGACCTGACTGCTGTGCCCCGCCCTGCTTTTTCTTGTGTTTTGACTGTGTATTGACGAATGAATGTTGTATTTTGGTGTATCTTTTGCTCTGTTTGCTTTCTTTTGTTCAACTCCATTCTTCTGTGAAGTGTCTTTTAGTATTTTGAAAAGCACTATACAAATAAAATGTATTATTATTATTTATTATAATTCTAACAGTCCACCTGGAATTATTGTATCTGTAAAAGTGTCATGCAACCTGCTAGATGTGTTTGTGTCCCTTTTTTTCAGGAGCACTTTGTAAACAGCAGACCACATCAAATAAATGAAAAAAGCTACCTAAACCATCAAAAGGTTGGCTCAAGTCGTGATGCCAGGTTGTATGTTAAGTTTCAATGGAATACTTTGGAAAGTACGGGCGACCCGTATTTAAGCAGTTGGCGGACCGAATGTGGCCCCCGGGCCGTAGTTTGCCCACCTCTGGTCTTGAGACACTCCGACTGTCAGTCAGAGGAAAAGACAGGAAGCACAACTGGAGGTTGCAGAGATGAGGATGCTGAGGTTCTCATTGGGAGTGACCAGGGTGGATAGGATCAGGAATGAATCCATCACAGGGACATTGCATGTTAGAGAGGCCAGACTGAGATGGTTGGGATTTGGTTTATGGATGTAGTGAAGATGGACGTGAGGGTAGTTGCTGTGAGAGAGACAACCTCCATGTTTGAGAGTAAGGATGGTGGCACTGGGCTCATATTCTCCATCTCTCTGCCTAAACACATTGAGTCGATTTGATGCCAAAGAGCTCAATTTTGGTCTCATCCGAGCGTATCGCATTCTCCCAAGCCTCGCCTGAGTCATCCAGATAAAGTATTATATGGATCGTTTACTAACCTGAGAGATTAACTGTTGTCCGTCTGCATACAAAAGGTCCATTTTGGAACCACTGTTGCCTAAAATAACAGCGGTGACGTCGCCAGTTTTGGCTCTCGCTCCCAGTTTGATGACTGCTGGATGCCTTTTTCCCTGGCGAGGGTGCAACCCGACATCTGAGACTTGCCACCTGTTCTTGAACAGCCTCCAAAATGGCCGCCCTCCTCAATATGTCAGCTTCCAGCGTGTCGTCATGGATGCGGAGTGTCTCCCCCAACCACTCCACAGAGAGGAGTAAATGATCCAACCTCCCCTCCCGTGTTCTCCCACACCCTCCCGGTCTTGATTGTCTTTTTTTTTTTTAAGAGACTTGATGGACTCGCATGCTTGTATCTTTACCATCACACAGCAGAAGATATGTAAGATGAAAGCAAGCCGGAATGATGTCCTTTATCTCACAGTCATCATCTCCACGCTGGTTCTCTCCTGACTGGTAAACATTGCTTTTTCTGGCACCTTCTGACCCACTTGGTACACTGTCGCCAATAGCAAAGCCATTTCCTGGCCTGATAACGTTCTACGACAGTCCATAAGTGAAGTGTCATCTAATGTGATCCAGTACAAGCACTCTTATGAAAGATTATGCACGATACAAAGTAGTAATAGTGACTTTTGATTGCTACTGTGAGAGAGGTATTCATTTAACGATGGGGGCGGGTAGAGTGACTTCACCCTTCATTTGCATAATTGGCCGTGACAAGGCTCCGTGTTTGTGTGTGAACAGACAAAAGAAAGCTTTTTTTTGTTTGTGTTATCAAAAATGTGCTGTTTTCAAATATTTGACAGTGATGTTATTGTGTACATTGAATATCTCACTGTATTGTAGTGTGGTGTACCCAGCATGCCTTGCGAACACTTTGTTTAAGTTTGTATTTTTGTTTCTGCTGGGTACGTGTTGTGCTGGTTGTTTGTTGGTTTGCGATGTGAGTAATAATGTGCAATAATAGTAATAACATGCATCCATCCATTTTCTATGCCGCTTATTCTCACGAAGGTCACGGGGGTATTGGAGCCTATCCCAGCTGTCTTTGGGCGAGAGGCGGGGTACACCCTGGACTGGACCTCGCCAGCCAATCACAGGGCACATATAGACAAACAACCATTCACACTCACATTCATACCTATGGACAATTTGGAGTGGCCAATTAACCTAGCATGTTTTTGGAATGTGGGAGGAAACCGGAGTACCCGGAGAAAACCCACGCATGCACGGGGAGAACATGCAAACTCCACACAGAGATAGCCGAGGGTGGAATCGAACTCGGGTCTCCTAGATGTGTGGCCTGTGCACTAACCACTCGATCACCATGCAGCCCTTAATAATAACATAATAATCATAATAACACGGGCTACTGTTGAAGCCATAACCCATCATGGCCAGCTAAAGCTCAACTCTGAACCGCCGAACCTCGTTTCCTGTTTTCCACACACATCTGTCCACCCGCCACTAAGGCCCTTTTAGGGAACACATTTACTGTGACACACGTTGGCAGGACTTTTATTCACGTCTTATTTGCCATTGTTATGTATACTGTATTGGCTAATATAAGTGTAAAGCCGCCTTTTTCGCCATTGATGAAACAAAAAACAAGGAACAAGTCTGTTATCTTATTTATGTCTGTCTTATTTGTCTTATTTTTCTTATTTTTGTGGGTGATATTTGTCTTATTTTCTTTGATTATATCTATTATGTTGGCTAATACAAAAGTAAAGGTAACTACATGGGTGTTATTTCATATGTAGAGGGCTGTTAAAATGTATGTAAATTTTTTTGATGTCATAGCTATGAAAATTAATCCTATGGCCGGAAATTCACTTGTTGTGGTTGAGTCAGCAACTAATTAACCACAATAAACAAGGGACGACTGAGTGCACAAATGATGCGAGTTTATGGCCAAATATGACAAATAGTATTTGATCTTCACCTCTTTTTGCACCTTCATGCTTATTGTCGAGTGTGGTGCTGTGATGTCAATGCAGGACAACTGCAGTCCACCATCCCGCCTGTTAAAAGGCTTTAACTGGTTCCTGGGTTCATGGTTTAACCCACGGTTACTTTGGCAGAGAAACGCTACGCAGATGAGGAATTCTATCAGCGTAGAGGTCGGATGCTAACACGCGCTGGGCCGTCCTGTGCTGAGCTAATGAACGTGTTGTCCTTCCTGCTCCTAATCCTCTGCGCATCCCGCTGCTCATCATATGCCGAGTGCCGTGGAGCGCCGAGTCACACACCCCTTGAATTTCTGTGCTTTGATCCCTGCCGGGCCCAGCCATGCTGAAATAGTTTGGGAGGGGAGACACGCCCGGGCCATGTGGACGAGGGGAGGTGGCCAAAGCAGGGGGTCCGGGACCCACGATGCCGGTGGTAGGATTGGAGCGATGTCAGTTGCCATCTGTCTCGTGAAGATAGTACCTCCACGGTGCGGAATGCAACAGGATGGAGATGTAACATGACCACAAAGGCTGTGCTCCCAGCAAGGCGGAATAAGGCTAGCAAATGCGTCACGTTCAAAGTGACACTAACAACGTTTTTCAAATATCCCATCTCATATCTGATTTATGTTAGTCATTGATGCGCGTACATTGCTTGTGTTGGGAAAGTTCTCATGTAAACATCAAAGATTTATGTCACTGCCTCCTCACCTGATTTGATTTCTGGCTTTATTTGATTAAGGAGGATATTTGTTGGTCGGATGGAGATTGCCTGCTGCTTCCCAGGTCACTGATGATGGGAGCGTTTGATGTCGATGACATTCATTCATTCATTTTCTAGTGCTTATCCTTGTGAGGGTCGTGAGGTGCTGGAGCCTATCCCAGCTGTCTTCAGGCAAGAGGCGGGGTACAACCTGGACTGGTGGCCAGCCAATCACAGGGCACATATAGACAAACAACCATTCACACTCACATTCATACCTATGGACAATTTGGAGTCGCCAATTAACCTAGCATGTTTTTGGAATGTGGGAGGAAACCGGAGTACCCGGAGAAAACCCACGCATGCACGGGGAGAACATGCAAACTCCACACAGAGATGGCAGAGGGTGGAATTGAACCCTGGTCTCCTAGCTATGAGGTCAGCGCACTAACCACTCGACCGGAGTCGCCAATTAACCTTCCGAAAGAACATGCAAACTCCACACAGAGATGGCTGAGGGTGGAATCGAACATGGGTCTTCTAACTGTGTGGCGTGCACGCTACCCCCATGCAGGCCATTTTTAGTAAAATCACCTTTTTTGTTTTGAAATGAAATCCAATCCAGGACGCTCGAGTTGGCTGCAGTTGAAGGTCACATATGAAATATGAATATGAAAACGTGCACACACATGTAGCCGAGCCAACTGTTATGTGATCACTCCTCTATAGTTAGGTTTGGTGTGCACACGCCGATTATTATTGCAGTGGCTCATCTGCAGTTACATTGAACAAACTTTCATAATAGAAAGATTCTAAAATAATTCACAAAAAAAAATCACTGAATCCGATCACTCCTCTGTCATCAGCTTGGGGGAGGAGCTATAACATTAATTTATTTTATTTTATTTCAACTTGAATTTCATTCATTCATTCATTCATTCATTTTCTACCGCTTTTCCTCACGAGGGTCGCGGGGGTGCTGGAGCCTATCCCAGCTGTCTTCGGGCGAGAGGGTACACCCTGGACTGGTGGCCAGCCAATCACAGGGCACATATAGACAAACAACCATTCACACTCACATTCATACCTATGGATAATTTGGAGTCGCTAATTAACCTAGCATGTTTTTGGAATGTGGGAGGAAACCGGAGTACCCGGAGAAAACCTACGCATGCACGGGGAGAACATGCAAACTCCACACAGAGATGGCCGAGGGTGGAATTGAACCCTGGTCTCCTAGCTGTGAGGTCTGCGCTCTAACCACACGACCGCCGTGCCGCCCGACTTGAATTTATTATATGCAATAATGTACTTCCAAAGCTGGTCAGGCTTCCAAAGCAGTGCACACACACCGGGCTTGTGGAGGTGCCGTCCAGCCATTCTTCTTGATGAGTAAATAAATGCATGATGAAAAAAATATTCCTCGCTTTTTTTTTTCTAATGCGCACCGCGTAGGATTTCGGCGCAGCCTTACAATGTATGCAAATGGAAAACAAAAGTATTTTTAGCGCATGAGTGGGACCGTACTTGCGTCACAGTCATATTTCCAGTATCGATCTGATAACATAGCTAGTTAGCTCAATGTCGCCGAGTGCAGTTACGCTCCGGACTAATGCAGAGCATTTAAGGTTTCATTTAGGGTCGGATTTGTTAGTCTGCCTTGATTTTGGGTTGTCTCCCTGACCGGCAAGCTGAGGGAGGGATGACTCATTCAGTCCCGAGGCTGATTCTAAGCTTTCAAAGGATGAATATGCTGCCCACAGCCTGCTCCAGTCTGGGCTTTCTATACGGCTCTGGTGGCACTGCCAGAACACACACACACACACACACACACATGCACACATATCTTGCGGCAGTTATCTTTGTAGTGTTTTTCTTTCTAAGAGTTGCGTTTGTAAAGTCGGGTAGCCAAACATCAGTAGGAAGGCAAAATGAAGTCAACTTCAAAGTGTTTGTTTATAGCTGCCTTAGCTTGCTGCATTTTTGCTACACGGCCATCCTGCATACACTTTCTTCAGTGCCACACTTTTTAAAACAAAACGGGTCTCACTTAAGATGGAGGCAGGTTTGTTCCAGAACACACGTACAAAACATTTGGTTACTTAAGTTTGCTTGTTCTATCACGATTCTGCTATTTTACTGGTTTATTTGTTTGTTTTGTTTTTCACTTTAGACCAGGGGTCTCAAACACGCGGCCCGTGGGCCAAATGTGGCCCGCAGGACACTAGTTTGAGGCCCCCGCCTTGATATGAAAGTTTAATGTTAGTGCGGCCTGCACAAGTTTGATATGGATGCTGTATGGTATCATGTACCCAGAAAAAATTATTACGTTTGATTAATGTTCATGTTAAAGGTTAAATAACTGTTAATAGTTATCCTCCCTATCCGTGTGGAAGTGGTAAGTTTTTGGCTATTTAAGTTTAAAGGAAATGACTTTAAGGCTACCGTTTAGGTTGCTAGCTCTCTAGTTTGCGAGTTAGCATGTGTCTCAAGACCCTGCAGTTGCGCAATATGTTGTAAATAAAAAGAGTATAAATGTGACTATAGTCGTGTTTTGTCATGTCTACAGGGCTCTAATAATGCTTTGTTCATTTTAATCTGAAAAAAATCATTTGTCTACCCACCAACTATATGTGGTTTCTTAAGTTTTTATTATTTGCCCTTTTATTATTATTATTATATTTATTTATTACTGATTGATTGATTTTCTTTATTCTTGATTTGTTTATTTATTTTTCATCTTATTTTGTGTAGAAAAATAAAAAGTAAGATATTTGAGAACAGTGGAATGTTTTATCAGAGCTTTTATTGTAGAAAATTGAAACCAAAGCAAAGTTTATTCATTTTTCTGTTTTTTTTTTTGAAAACCTGATGCGGCCCAGTCTCGTCCAGACCCGAGCTCCAGTGGCCCCCAAGTAAATTGAGTTTGAGACCCCAGGTTTACACTAATGTTGGACATCCAACCAATATTATTGGCATAAAATTAGATTTTTAATTGTGAGTGAGACATTATCAAATCCCACCGTTCACCCGAGTGACAAGCAGAGTGAGGTCTAATTTACTGTTACACAACCAAGTATACCTAGCGAGTTGGCAAGTACGCCCTTGTCCTAATACTTGTGTATTGTGTATTAACTAAAGCTTTGTTCCGGTGTGCGTCCATGCCATGTAGATGGCTTCAGACCAATCCACAGCTCAGTCACTGAAGTCCGACTCAGACAACAGCACGTCGTGTCCTTTGCACGATGCCAACTCCTGCAAAGGAGAGCAACAGTGGGAATAAAACAGACGTGGAAATGATGCCAGCCGACACAATGGCGCTCTAATTAGTTTGCAGATGTGAACTGAATGGCGAGCGCCTCGATTTTGGGGGACGGCTAAATGTGTCTGCGGCCGCAGGAGAGGCGCACGAAATGAGTCTGCTTAGTCCCGCATTGCCGGTAAATCACTGCGAACGAGCACGAGGATTAAAATAAAGCATCTTTCTCACATTTGCAAACACCTCAACAACACTAGCAACATCTCATCAGCACATCAGACAGAATGTGCAATGAGGCCGTGCACATTAAAGCAACCAAGAAAGTTATTTTTTGTAGGTGACGAATCCCAAGCTTCATTTAGCATCCAACATTCTGTTTGATGAACGCGGACCTTCTTGATTGCCAACGTGAATTACGACACGGCAACCGCCAGAGATTCCCGCCTCACGCTGTGCTTCATTCACATCTGGAAGGAAGACTCAAATCAAAAACATTCCAATCAGCTCTTTTTCCGTATTCAGCGAGACTGAAGTAGCTGTACATTGTAATGTTTGGCCTATTGTGACACTTTCTGTTGTGATTTTTATGAACAATGCACTTTAATAAAGAGCCGTGTTGTAGTCACGCTGCCTTGCAGCCATCTACCAGAATGTCAATTGGCTTTTGGGATTTCACCCAGCATTTTGACAACAGGCTACAGTAGTACTCTGTGTATTTTTAAATAGTGCATTTAAGCACATGGCCTACTATGATATTTAGGGGCTTGCACTATGCAATTTAGAAAGCGCTTGGGCGTGCTTGACACCTCAAGTAGTCATAACACAAATAACCGGAATGAAAAATATACGACGAGTGTACTCTACATGAGGCCAAGAGGTATAATTACATCTGGGATGGCTCAAAACGCTCGGTTTCAGAGAGTGTTCAAACACTGGCGATTTGTGATGTCACAGATTGTCTGGCTTCCTTATACGTATGGACATGTGATTGGAATTGTATATAATATAGCCGAGTCATACAATGACCATAATGTGGGGATGTGTGATAATATCACTAAGCATAGAAAACCTGTTTAGGACCTTAACATCATTAGAGACCTCCAGACATAAAATAACACCTCCATAGTCATCTTTACACTCATATTACCCAATATACTAGACACAATAAGAGTAAATAAGCCATTTGTGTTGCTGTAAATGTGTTCCGGTGCTAGGGAGCTGAGTGAGGGGAGCACAGGAAGTGACGCCAAGAGGTTAGTATATCATGTATATTATCATGTTTGGGATTTTTGTGCCTGTTGTGAGATAATTCAAACCTCACCGGACATTACAGTAACATTATAGACACCTAGTGACCAGTGTGGAATCCAGTCCTCCTGATTGGTTAATTAGTTCCAGACCCAACCAGTATGCTTGGTCCTCTGCAACTACATTGGGGTGTGTAATAAAGACATGTCATATATCTAATGGCCTGAGTCAGGAAATGATGGTGAAAGCTAACCTGTAGCATAGAGCTATCTGCAGTAGCTCACAACTAAGACCTTTCAAGTCCTACTGTGGACAAATAAGTACACTGGGGAGAGAGGCCTGTTGAAGTGCACTGAACCCCAATCTGGTCTCTCGTGCACAGTGGTAGTTGTTACAGCTGCAAAAAGGCGGCACAACACGTCTCACTTCCTGTAAGTCATGTGTCCCAATATTAAAAAAAAACAATGGAGTCAGTGGTAGCCAGAAAGACAGGACTGCACTTTCAGTGACCGTGCAACTCCAGAGAGAGAACAGTCAGCTTTGTTATCACGTCGGTGCACACTTCCGACATCAATGGCCGTCTCTGTGCTGCAAGACAAAGGGAGAGGGGCTGTGTTATCGGTGAGCATCTACAGTTGGCACAATAGTGGACGACATGTTGAATTTGTGTCTATTGTGGAGGCGACAGCAGGTTAACAGTATAAAATATGTGATGTGTACGGCAGTAAACGGCGTATTAAATCTTACTCGCCGTCATTCTGTTGACCGCTCGTTGCTTAGTGAGTCATTTGTGGAAAACATTGGTAGAAAATGAATCTGGAAATGAATGAGTGAATTCTAACATTGTACATTTTCGTCAAGATTTTGGCTTTCAAAGGCTGCGGTCTTTCCTTGATAGCCTTTGACAGCGTATTTTGCATTAATGCTTGCTTTTTATATCCCACCCCCATTTCTTCTTTTTGCATTTTGAAGCTCTACTTAGGACCTTCTGAGGATCCAACATTGCACAGGATAAATTCTTGCTATGATTTTTCCACTTTTCTGACCTATAAATGTAGTTAGAATGTAATATTCTTGTGTTAACCGATGCCAAAGTTTCAGATAACAAGGTTTGCGCTTTTGGAAGTGACCCCTGAAAGAAGTTTTGGGATGGCTCAAAACGCTCAGTTTCAGAAGGCGTTCAAACACTGGTGATTTGTGATGTCACAGATTGCTGGGCTTCCTTATGTGGATGTGCGCTTTAGTCCAGGTATGCTCTCTGTTGGGTTTGGCAGTTAGTAGCGCAAAACTGGACAAAATTCCTAAGCACTTGGGAGTGGGCGTGCCTGGAGGCGGGCTTTATTTGTCGGAAAGTCGGAAAGAAGATCTAGGAAGCTTTCTGTGCTGGTTATTGTGTTTAGCTGCTCTATAGCAGTCCACAACTCTGTATAAATGGCTGAAAAATGAGCCATTTGTGGAAAACAGTTGTAGAAAGCATCAACATAAATCTGGAAATCCGTTTCAGAAGGCGTTCAAACACTGGTGATTTGTGATGTCACAGATTGCTGGGTTTCTTTATGTGGATGTGCGCTTTAGTCCAGGTATGCTGTCTGTTGGATTTGGCAGCTAGTAGCACAAAACTCCTAAGCATTTGGGAGTGTGGCCAACCACATCGGAGTGGGCGTGCCTGGAGGCGGGCTTTATTTTTGTCGGAAAGCATGAAATACAGCTGGGATAGGTGCGGATTCTGGAAGATCTAGGAAGGTTTCTGTGCTGGTTATTGTGTGTAGCTGCTCTTTCGGAGTCCACAACTCTGTACAAATGGCTGAAAAATGAGCCATTTGTAGAAAACATCAACATAAATCTGGAAATCAGTTTCAGAAGGCGTTCAAACACTGGCGATTTGTGATGTCACAGATGGGCTGGGCTTCTTTATGTGGACGTGCGCTTTAGTCCAGGTATGCTCTCTGTTGGGTTCAGCAGCTAGTAGCACAAAACTCCTAAGCACTTGGGAGTGGGCGTGCCTGGAGACGGGCTGTATTTGGCGGGAAGCACAAAATCCAAAGAAATACAGCTGGAATAGGTGCGGATTCTGGAAGATCTAGGAAGGTTTCTGTGCTGGTTATTGTGTGTAGCTGCTTTATAGCAGTCCACAACTCTGTACAAATGGCTGAAAAATGAGCCATTTGTGGAAAACATTTGTAGAAAACATCAACATAAATCTGGAAATCAGTTTCAGAAGGCGTTCAAACACTGGCGATTTGTGATGTCACAGATGGGCTGGGCCTCTTTATGTGGATGTGCGCTTTAGTCCAGGTATGCTGTCTGTTGGGTTTGGCAGCTAGTAGCGCAAAACTCCTAAGCACTTGGGAGTGGGCGTGCCTGGAGACGGGCTGTATTTGGCGGGAAGCATGAAATCCAAAGAAATACAGCTGGAATAGGTGCAGATTCTGGAAGATCTAGGAAGGTTTCTGTGCTGGTTATTGTGTGTAGCTGCTCTATAGCAGTCCACAGCTCGGTACAAGGGCCTGAAAAATTAGCAAAACAGTTGTGGATTAATTGGATAATCGATTAATCACTAATTAATTGCTGCATCTCTCATAAATACAATATTTGTGCTATTTCTTTGACTGGCATCTCTACTCAATATGTTGTATAATTTGAATTCACATACAGATATGCTGAAAGTTTTTATGCATATTTTACTGTAGCATCCGTCCAGATACAAAATGGACATTAGCATTTAGAAAATGCAAATGGAGGAAGAAGAGGTCTTGATGAGGAGATTGCAGATGGCAATGAGTCTAATTTACAATTCAGTGACAAAGTCGTGCTAATAGTTGAGAAGTGTCGATGAGTTGGTTTCCCGTTCCTTGCCAGCCTTTTGTCCGCTAAATGATGTCGGTGTGCTGTTGAACCTTCATCCAAAGTGACATCACTTCCCCGACACACTCCGGCCCGGGTTAGCCTCTTAAAATCTCCGCACGCGCAGCTCTTCCCACCTTTTCCCCATTCAGCCCTGACCGAAGAACGAGGCTTTATTTTCCGACTGAGCTGCTCTTGTCATGTGCAATAACGTCCGGGAGTGGCACACACAGTGTAGGAGTTGGTGTGAAGATGAGGCCAGGCACTGAATGCATCACCCTGGCAGAGTCTAGTTGGTGTGAGCATTTGAGAAAGTGAACACGCAGCTGGAGGCGGGATCATAAGAAGTGTTAGAAAGCACAAGCGGTCCTTCTTGGAGCTAGAACTTGCACTTGAGCTGAACTTGTGGAAAGCCCTCAACTGTGGTGATATGGAAATATGATGGTGGCCCAATGGGATGGATGGAACTCGTAGTTCTGGTTCTAGGTCTGCTGTGTGTGGGCAACAATTAAAAACTAACATAATGCTTTTTGAGCCATGGTTCTTCTTGGGGTTGGGAGTGAGGTCTTGCCTCATGTGGAGGATTTCAAGTATCTCTGAATCTTGTTAATGGTTAATGGTGAAGAGCAGTCCTCACCGATGGTGGATGAGCTTTGGGGAAGAACCAAAAGAGCAAGATCGCGGGTACAAGCAGCTGAAAGAGAGGGTGAGGAGCTCACAGTGGACGCATGGAATCCGCCATTTGAGGTGGCTTGGGTATCTAGTCCAGATGCCTTCCTGGTGAGGCGTTCAAGGCATTCCAGGTGCCTTGGTGTCCCCCAGGAGAAATGATGGCCGGTGCATACCTGTCAGCATTTCATTCATTCATTTTCTACCGCTTATCCTCATGAGGGTTGCTGGGAGTGCTGGAACCTATCCCAGCTGTCTTAAGGCGAGAGGCGGGGTACACCCTGGACTGGTGGCCAGCCAATCACAGGGCACATATAGACAAACAACCATTCACACTCACATTCATACCTATGGACAATTTGGAGTGGCCAATTAACCTAGCATGTTTTTGGAATGTGGGAGGAAACCGGATTACCCGGAGAACAGGGAGAACATGCAAACTCCACGCAGAGATGGTGGAGGGTGGAATTGAACCCTGGTCTCCTAGCTGTGAGGTCTGCGCGCAAACCACTCGACCACCGTGTCAGCATTTGTATTTCAAAATAAGGGACATTTTCCGCAAAATATGGGATCAATCTTGCGAATATCTGTCCTGTATTTGATTGACAAATGCGTAAATTTAGCAATTTTTATGGATTTTATTTATAACGGTGGAGAATATTCATGATTATTTTGATATGATTATCACTAGTAAAATGACACTTCCAGGCGAGGTAGAGTAACTACACTGAAATGATGCAGTGATTCACTTGTTTGTTCCACAGTTTGCATGTTGTTGTCCCCCCTGCTTGTGTGGGTTTTCTTCTGCTACTTCTGCTGTTGGGCTAATTGGAGACTGTAAATTGTCCATAGGTGTGAATGGAAGTGTGAATAGTTGTTTGCAGTACAGAACATGGAGCAGCCCAGGGGCCATTTTCAGCCTGCAGCTTGATATTCATTATTCCTTGGCATATTGTATTGTTATTAATGAGATGTTATATGCTTTGTCATCTGGAAAAACAACAACAAAGTTTGGACACCCATGGTCTATACCAGGGGTCTCAAACACACGGCCCGCGGGCCAAATGTGGCCCGCAGGACACTAGTTTGTGGCCCCCGCCTTGATATGAAAGTTTAATGTTAGTGCGGCCCGCGCAAGTTTGATATGGATGCTGTATGGTATCATGTACCCAGAAAAAATTATTACGTTTGATTCATGTTCATGTTAAAGGTTAAATAACTGTTAATAGTTATCCTCCCTATCCGTGTGGAAGTGGTAAGTTTTTGGCTATTTAAGTTTAAAGGAAATAACTTGGAGGCTACCGTTTAGGTCGCTAGCTCTCTAGTTTGCGAGTTAGCATGTGTCTCAAGACCCTGCAGTTGCGCAATATGTTGTAAATAAAAAGAGTATACGACTATAGTCGTGTTTTGTCATGTCTACAGGGCTCTAATAATGCTTTGTTCATTTTAATCTGAAAAAAATCATTTGTCTACCCACCAACTATAAGTTTTTATTATTTGCCTTATTATTTTATTATATTTATTTATTACTGATTGATTGATTTTCTTGATTTGTTTATTTATTTTTCATCTTATTTTGTGTAGGAAAATAAAAATTAAGTTATTTGAGAACAGTGGAATGTTTTATCAGAGCTTTTATTGTAGAAAATCGGAACCAAAGCACTGAAAAAGTTTGTATATTTTTCTGTTTTTAATAAATGCGTTTTTTGGGGGGGGGTTTTCTGGGAAAACCTGATGCAGCCCAACCTTGCCCAGACCCTAGTTCCAGTGGCCCCCAGGTAAATTGAGTTTGAGACCCCTGGTCTATACTCAAAGTATGCGGCCCTTAGTGGAAAAAGTTTGGACACCCCTGATTTATACTTAAACTACTTGTCGTCAGGTGCAATGGATGCTAACATGGCTGCCCCCGCAGACCTCAGGTTCCAACTGTAGTGTTGTTTCTACGTGATGTAAAATTAGAACCTCTTAGCCAGCCACAAGCTTGTTTGAACAGCAGACAGTTGTTAAAGTGTCAGAGTGAGACATCTGTTGCTCGACTGAGAACAAAGACGGGCTGTGTTACCGTAGTAATCCCTCGCCCTGATTACAGGATCATTTTTTTTCCCCGACTATTGCGCTATCCATCACTCCTGCACCACCCTTACATTTTATGTTATTACTTTAACCCTTAAAGGTAGTATAGATAGCATCAAGAGGCTGCAGTTTTATTAGCTGTGGTGCATGTATAGTAGCTTTGTTGTGCGAGCACGTCCAGATCTTTTCCACAGGGGACCGCATAAAGGTACATGAATGTGAGAAACATGGTTTTATTTCATTTGAACATGCATCAGATTACAATTGAATGCATCACATAATCAGTTCACAGTTCCACATGTCCAAAAGGAGTAGGAAGAAGCAAAGCTTATTAAATCCTACCCCTCCATCTGGTACTTTTACAATCAGTAACTGTTACATTTGTTCACTTCCTGCTTTCCTAATATAGTTTTAAGTTTTTAAAAAAATTTTAATAATTTTTTTTATTTTTGTCATGTACCTAAAAATGTCATCCAATACTTCTCTACAAGAGAGGAGAAATATGATCTCAGGGAAGAAGTACGTTTGAAACACTTCTATGCTAGGACTACGTTATGCTAGCCATAGCATTTCAGTATGTGGAATCAAACTATGGAATGGATTGAGTAAGGAAATCAAACAATGCACAACGATGAGCCAATTCAAGAAACAATACAAGCAGTTGATGTTTGCTAAATACAAGGATGAAGAGTCTTGAACCAGTCATGATGTGCTATACATATCACTATATTGACACGCACTATGGTACCCATTATGGCATTGGATGCTCATATCACCGAGTACTTTGGTACGTGATAAAAGAAAATACAAAAAATATATAATATAATACCATTACCAATGTTGTGGTCTGGGAGGGTTTCATTGTCACTATAAATGTGCTGCTTTGAAATCGAGCATCAAACTTGATAATGGTTTTATTTCATTTGAACATGCATCAGATTACAATTGAATGCATCACATAATCAGTTCACAGTTCCACATGTCCAAAAGGAGTAGGAAGAAGCAAAGCTTATTAAATCCTACCCCTCCATCTGGTAATTTTACAATCAGTAACTGTTACATTTGTTCACTTCCTGCTTTCCTAATGTAGTTTGAGGTTTTTTTTTTTATTTTTTTTGTATTATTTTTTTTATTTATTTTAGTCCCGTACCAAAGTAGGAGGTGATATGAGCATCCAATGCCATAATGGGTACCATAGTGCGTGTCAATATAGTGATATGTATAGCACATCATGACTGGTTCAAGACTCTTCATCCTTGTATTTAGCAAACATCAACTGCTTGTATTGTTTCTTGAATTGGCTCATCGTTGTGCATTGTTTGATTGTTGTGCGAGCACATCCAGATCTTTTCCACAAGGGACCGCATAAAGGTACATGAATGTGTGAAACACGCTAGGGTTTTGTTGGAGCCTATACAAGCTGACTTCGGGCGAGAGTACACCCTGAGTTACATGGATGTTAAAATAAGGCAGCCATGTCACATTTACTTTTATTTTTGAATACTCAAAGCTTTACTGAATTACGCTATGGAAAGCTTTCTCTGTAATTGCATTTGCCGCTGATAACTTCGTATTTGCATTAGTGATTCTCCTCACACTCATGGCTTCCACCATTAGAGGCTCCGTGTGTGCTTTGGCTCTAATAATACCTGGCGGCGTCCTGGCTGACCTCACCTTGACAGCCTCCCTTTATAGTCGCACAGCCTTCAGATGTGTTTCCGTGCAGATGTTTGCTCAGCTCCATCGTTTGGATGTACGCTCACTGACTTGTTTGAAGGCAAGACCGCAGATAACTAATAACAGGAAGCCGATTCTACTTCTCCGTCTCGGAGGTGGAATGAGGACAAATTGCATGTAGCTCAACTCCATCCTCAGCTTCTGGTCTAACTCCGTCATACTGTGGTTGGAGAAAGACTGCACTTATTCACCGTTTAATTCGCTTTCATCTTTAGCTTCATATTCAGGAATTCATCTTTTTTTTTTAATTCCAAAAGCTGACCTGGATTCGCACTTTATTTTTGAACGCCGTTTCTCCGCAAGAAGCCTTTCAAATTGGTGCGGAGGCAGGGGGAGTCTCTGCTCGCCCGATGAACATCACAGGTCTATCTAGCAATGCAACGCTGTTGCTATGTGGGCCACGCCGTGCTGCTCTTATGGAATCAGTGATGAGAACCCAGTGATGATTTTTCATCTGCGCCTCAGCCTCCACAAAGGAGGAAGCGCTGAAACATAACAAGGCTATCCTCTTCCTAACAACAATTCTCCTAACTTCGATCTCTTTTTTTTTATAATACATCAACACTTGAAGAGGAGACTAAAAAACATGTTTGGTGCCCAAAGTCCACCTGAGTTGTATTCAAGTACGCCCACCAAAGTACATCACTAACCATGACTCCCGCTAGCCTAAGGCTGGGCTGCACTGTTTTTGTTTCCAGAGTACATGTTGCGACTATATTACACTTCCTGTCCCTCGCTTAACTCGGTAGGCATCTGTTCTGTACCAAACTTTTCTATTTTATTAGAAGTACACCCACCTAAAGTTGTTTTCAAGTATGAACTAAGGCACTCCATGCACTTTTTAACAAAGTAGTACATTGTTATCAAGTATGCCCTTATTGACCGACTTCTGTAAAAAAAAGCATATGTCAGTAAACACTAGAGATAATTATCGGTATCGATAAAAGCCAATATCGGACATCCCTATTAAACACCTTTTTTGAATCAATCACAAATAATGATCAGTGTTCGACAACAAATCCAACATGTCTGCTGTGTTACATAAGGTTGTTAACAAAGTGACCCAGGCTACATGGATTGATGCCATCGTGTTTGATCACACTTATTGCTAATTAATTACTAATTATTACTAATTATTACTTATTTCTACACATTTTGCCTAGCTATGCCTGGTTGAACTTTGCATTGACTTGACGGCAGCTCTCTGCTTGCTGGAGTTATCTGCCTAGCTTCTGGTGACTTAGTCCTTGAAGCACAGTGACATTTTGTTTTTAAAAGAGATAACCAATGTGATAGGGCTGCATGGTGATCGAGTGGTCAGCGCCCAGGCTTCACAGCTCGGAGACCCGAGTTCGATTCCACCCTCGGCCATCTCTGTGTGGAGTTTGCACGTTATCCCCGTGCATGCGTGGGTTTTCTCCGGGTACTCCGGTTTCCTCCCACATTCCAAAAACATTCAAAATTGTCCATAGGTATAAATGTGAGTGTGAATGGTTGTTTGTCTATATGTGCCCTGTGATTGGCTGGCCACCAGTCCAGGGTGTACCCCACCTCTGGCTCGAAGACAGCTGGGATAGGCTCCAGCACCCCCCACGACCCTTGTGAGGATAAGCTGTAGAAAATGGTAATGGTTTTATTTCATTTGAACATGCATCAGATTACAATTGAATGCATCACATAATCAGTTCACAGTTCCACATGTCCAAAAGGAGTAGGAAGAAGCAAAGCTTATTAAATCCTACCCCTCCATCTGGTACTTTTACAATCAGTAACTGTTACATTTGTTCACTTCCTGCTTTCCATAATACAGTTGAAGGTTTTTTGTTTTTTAATAATGTACCTGGTACTGAAGTACTCGGTGATATGAGCATCCAATGCCATAATGGGTACCATAGTAAGTGTCAATATAGTGATATGTATAGCACATCATGACTGGTTCTCTTCATTTACTGTTTTATTCTGAAGAGTATATTATTTAACAGTTTATTTCCCATGTATTGATATTACACCGAAACATGCATCAAATTCAATTCAGGTTTGTGTCAAATTGGGGCCCCACATGGAATCATGGAAATAGAAATGATCTGCTCCATTTTCCTACTTTCTGCAGATAACTTCCTGTCCAAAAGGATTGTGTCCAAAAAGCCAAAGAAAAAGGGATATTGATCCATTGATCTGCTGTTAATTCCGGAGAATTAACTTGGTCATATTATACTAGTACTGGCATCATTCCGTTTTTGAAATCTTTGTTTGAACCCTTCAGAACAGCCTGCTCGCCACCAATTAGCTTTCGTTCACGTACGTAGTGTCGGCATTTCTTCAAAGTAACCAAATAAAAACATCACCACGCCCAAAAAACAAAGCGATGCAAATGAAATCAGGTTGCCTGGGTGACAAACACCAAAAGAAGTTGGTAATAAGGCAGAGAGGTCACAGGTCATCTGGAATACCTGGAATAAGCAACGCCGCTGATTAAATCGACCAAAATAAAAAAACAAAACAACAAAGCAAAGAATCAATAACAATGCGCTGCATGTTTGATAATGAGAATAAATGTACCCCACTCCCCACGAGGTGGCATGGCAAATGTTTTATTACACGCCATTACATCATTACAACGGAGAAGGAGACGGGCTGCAATTATTGGAGAGGAACTGACGCACAGCGTGAATCATGTGTTATTTTTACTAATAACTGTCGTGCTGCGTCCAGGCGGGACGGTGCGGAATAAATCACATCCGTGCAGTCGCTCCGCTTTAAGAAACATTGTGATGCTTTCAGCTCGTCTTCTCCTCACGTTTCTGCATACAAGGACAAAGTCGTGGAAATCTACCAATCTTTTATTGGCTGCCGTGGGTCCCATTGGCCACAACTTTAAGTACATCTCCTGTTGCGGTATGCTAACCTGACTGAGCAACAAGGTTGTGTCTGTTTTCCTCTTCTTTCGCCTCCAAGTAGTCAGGAAGAGAGTTCACTCTGTGCATTGGTTTTAGCACCTTGGCGTGTTTGTGCCATAGGTCATATAAGCGGGGGGAGGCTGGGCAGATAGCATACACACAGAGTGCAGAAGAGTGTAACATATCTGAAAGTATATTCATTCATTCATTTTCTACCGCTTTTCCTCACAAGGGTCGCGGGGGTGCTGGAGCCTATCCCAGCTGTCTATGGGCGAGAGGCGGGGTACACCCTGGACTGGTGGCCAGCCAATCACAGGGCACATATAGACAAACAACCATTCACACTCACATTCATACCTATGGACAATTTGGAGTGGCCAATTAACCTAGCATGTTTTTGGAATGTGGGAGGAAACCGGAGTACCCGGAGAAAACCCACGCATGCACGGGGAGACATGCAAACCGAGGATCGAAGGTGGAATTGAACCCGGGTCTCCTAGTAAGGCCTGCGTGCTAACCACTCAAACACCGTGCAGCCATATTACTTTTTCCCAAACAATTTTCCAAATATTAGAGCATTATTTTGGTATTAAATTACATTTTACTCATAATATTCCACGTTTTTTTTATCATTGAATATGACTTTTTTTCTTTTGGTATTGTGACTTAATTCTCTTACAGCTGTTTTCTACTTTTTAAATTTATTCTTGTATATTTTTTTATTGTAATATGACAACTTTTTTCATTAATTCATTCATTTTCTACCGCTTTTCCTCACGAGGGTCGCAGGGGTGCTGGAGCCTATCCCAGCTGTCTTCGGGCGAGAGGCGGGGTACACCCTGGACTGGTGGCCAGCCAATCACAGGGCACATATAGACAAACAACCATTCACACTCACATTCATACCTATGGACAATTTGGAGTGGCCAATTAACCTAGCATGTTTTTGGAATGTGGGAGGAAACCGGAGTACCCGGAGAAAACCCACACATGCACGGGGAGAACATGCAAACTCCACACAGAGATGGCCGAGGGTGGAATTGAACCCTGGTCTCCAAGCTGTGAGGTCTGCGCGCTAACCACTCAACCGCCATGCCGCTGAAAGTATATTAGCAGATTATATTTTTTCATTGTACTTTTAAGAAAAGTAATGTTAAAACAACCCAATCTCATATATTGTTTAGTACTAGTACTCTCTGTCGTTGAGTAAATAATCGCCCCCGGCCACTACAATATGTGGAAATGGTGTTTTGTTTTGTTGTATTGGACTTTATAGGATTGTGCAGGTTCACCTAATATTGTATACGTTCCAATATTACATTATTGTGTCATATATTAGAGAATTTTTGCTTTGTAAACATCCCAGTGTTGCCTCCAGTGGAAGCACACAGACAGTCAGAGTGTGAACATTCAATATTTATACAGTACATAACTCACCGGGTCAAAATGTCCCATAGCCGAATGTAAACGAGGGGTGGAGGCTGGCGACTGGTCGTCAATCTCTTGTTTGATTAATGCCATTAGGTATCATTGAATTCAGATTTATCACCCCCCACCCCATCCGGCTCGCCCGCCCCTTGATGGATGAGTGCACTCAGACAGTGGAAGGAGAGGATGAGACCCGGGTGATTATGCGTGGCGGGAAGCCACACATCCGTGGAGCTAATTCGCAGGCCGAGCCTCTCCAAAGCCGTCGGGAGGCATAGAAGGATTGAATGGAGGCTCCCGGCATTAGCATAGAGGCTGGCTGGGAAATTGGAGTCAAAGGCATAACTGTGGGGTGGGGTTGGTGGATGGGGGGGGGCACATATTTTGGTGTTCGGGATCAAAGTATGAGCGTAATGTGATGAATACATAGAAGTGAAGCATGCAGCTGGCTTGGCGCCATCGATGCATAAGGTGACAACGACTCGTTTGCATCATTTATGCTGCGTGCTAATATTTCCTTTTAGCTTAACATGTGATTTGTATGCAATCTTATAAGGCAGGGGTCTCAAACACGCAGCCCGCGGGCCATATGTGGCCCGCAGGACACTACTTTGAGGCCCCCGCCTTGATATGAAAGTTTAATGTTTGATATGGATGCTGTATGGTATCATGTACCCAGAAAAAATTATTACGTTTGATTAATGTTCATGTTAAAGGTTAAATAACTGTTAATAGTTATCCTCCCTATCCGTGTGGAAGTGGTAAGTTTTTGGCTATTTAAGTTTAAAGGAAATAACTTGAAGGCTACCGTTTAGGTCGCTAGCTCTCTAGTTTGCGAGTTAGCATGTGTCTCAAGACCCTGCAGTTGCGCAATATGTTGTAAATAAAAAGAGTATAAATGTGACTATAGTCGTGTTTTGTCATGTCTACAGGGCTCTAATAATGCTTTGTTCATTTTAATCTGAAAAAAATAATTTGTCTACCCACCAACTATATGTGCTTTCTTAAGTTTTTATTATTTGCCGTTTTATTATTATTATATTTATTTATTTATTACTGATTGATTGATTTTCTTTATTCTTGATTTGTTTATTTATTTTTCATCTTATTTTGTGCAGAAAAATAAAAAGTAAGATATTTGAGAACAGTGGAATGTTTTATCAGAGCTTTTATTGTAGAAAATTGGAACCAAAGCGAAATAGACCTCACAGCTAGGAGACCAGGGTTCAATTCCACCCTCGGCCATCTCTGTGTGGAGTTTGCATGTTCTCCCCGTGCATGCGTGGGTTTTCTCCGGGTACTCCGGTTTCCTCCCACATTCCAAAAACATGCTAGGTTATTTGGCCACTCCAAATTGTCCATAGGTATGAATGTGAGTGTGAATGGTTGTTTGTCTATATGTGCCCTGTGATTGGCTGGCCACCAGTCCAGGGTGTACCCCGCCTCTTGCCCAAAGACAGCTGGGATAGGCTCCAGCACCATCGCCCCTCGCGACCCTCGTAAGGAAAAAGCGGCGAAAATGAATGAATGAATGAATGAATGAATGAATGCTGAGGACAAGTGGTTAGCGTGCAGGCCTCACAGCTAGAAGACCCGAGTTCCATTCCACCCCCGGCCATCTCTGTGTGGAGTTTGCATGTTCTCCCCGTGCATGTGTCGGTTTTCCCTGGGTACTCCGGTTTCCTCCCACATTCCAAAAACATGCTAGGTTAATTGGCCACTCCAAATTGTCCATAGGTATGAATGTGAGTGTGAATGGTTGTTTGTCTATATGTGCCCTGTGATTGGCTGGTCCAGGGTGTACCCCGCCTCTTGCCCGAAGACAGCTGGGATAGGCTCCAGCACCCCTCGTGAGGAAAAGCGGTAGAAAATGAATGAATGAATGCTTCTTAGTGTCCCAGATTTGGTGATGATTAAGCTAAACACTTTAAAGTTACAGTTGTATATTTCATCCATTATGCTATTTGAGAACTGTCCAGTCAGTCCATCTGATTAGGTATATAATGTATAACATATTGCATATTTTCACACATATTTCAGGAGCAGAAGCATTTCCTTTCACAAATGAGTTTCCGTAATGTTTCCACGTGACCGTCGTCGCGGTACATTAAAAGTCGATAGCAGGTGGTTGCTTCATGCTTTGCTTCTTCAGGCCATTCTTCAGATTTTTTTCTTTTTCCAAGGTTGAATGCTTGTTGATTTGGTACGCTGAGCCGCCAGCTGCCGACCGTTTGATTTGAGGGGGGATGACAGGTGAAAGCGTTCCCGCTGCTTCACATATAGAGCAGCATCCAACAAGCTGAGGATCATTCCGAGTGTTTCACGTTTTGTTGCAAGTGGAACAATTCTGTCTGCTTCCTGTTGGTTTACATTTGTTTGATTCCGTGTTTGGAACTGTCAAGTCAAGCTGGTCCAGTGTAATTGTTTGTCCTGCACGTGAAGACGAGGGAGGCTTGAAGGCAACTGGAGCATCGTCAGGCCAGCAGCTAATGTCTCATTCACACATAGACCTTTCAGACCTAACTTGCACCATACTCTATCTCATCAGATGTCTTTACCAACATGATCATGCTCACTTATGTTTATTAATTTAACACAGGGGTGTTCAACATGCAGCCTGGGGGTCACTTTTTCATCTCGTTCTAAGAATACATTAACAAAAGTGCAATCTAAGACAAAAAAGTTGACATCTTAATGCAAATACAGTAACTAGGGATGGCTCAATTCAAAGGCCACACGGTGGTTGAGTGGTTAGCATGTCGGCCACACAGTCAGGAGATCGACTGCTATGGCATCTCCGTGTGTTCAGCATGTTTAGTTCCGGAGGAGACAGCCTAGTGAGATTCTACCACAATTGAGCGGTCCGCCAGGGGAAATACTTCCCCAAATAAAATAAATATACCTTATCCTCACGATGAGAACATTTCATTGACATGATGTCAATTTCCATGTTCTGTGGTTCCATTAACGCAGAAATTATAGGGCCCAAAATAACCCACCATGGGGCCAAAGAAAAATGACAAGTGTTAGAATAATCCTAATTTGTACTTCATAACAATGGATAAAGGTGAGAAACAAGTACAGATACAAGAAACAATACAAGCAGTTGATGTTTGCTAAATACAAGGATGAAGAGTCTTGAACCAGTCATGATATGTTTTGTCCAAGAGGACCTAATGTCTGTTTTGGTCAAGTAGTTTGTAAAATAAATTACCCGCAAAAAATGCTACTTATACTCCAGGGGAACTTATGTATGTTTTTTTTGACCTAATTATGCATTTTTGGCCTTGCGCGACTTATACTCCGGAGCGACTTATAGTCCAGAAAATGTATATGTATATATATATATATATATATATATATATATATATATATATATATATATATATATATATATATATATATATATATATATATATATATATATATATATATATATATATATATATATATATATATATATATATATATATATATATATATATAATTAATAATAATATATTAATAATATTAGAGAACAGGCTAAATAGGTGTAAGATATGCTAACACAATGGTTATTCAGCTACACGAAAAATAAACAAGAACAAAAAAGGTGTCCAGTGTTTATGGAACATAAACACTTTTTTCATTTATAAGTCGCTCTGGAGTATAAGTCACAGGAACAGCCAACCTATGAAACAAAGTGCTACTTATAGTCTGGAAAATACGGTATATCAGTATATTGACAGTTACTATGGTACCCATTTTGTCATTGTATAATCACATCACCTTGTACTACGGTATGTGACAAAAATAAAAAAATTAAAAAAATACAGACAAAATTTTAAAAAACTCAATGAGGTCATAACAGTTACTGATTGTAAAAGTACCAGATGGAGGGGTAGGATTTAATAAGCTTTGCTTCTTCCTACTCCTTTTTGGACATGTGGAACTGGGAACTGATTATGTGATGCATTCAATTGTAATCTGATGCATGTTCAAATGAAATTAAACCATACAGATACCACTCCCCCTCTCCTGTTATCAGTATGTTGCATGTTACAATATCAGTATGGCATCCTTACTGTTAACACAATGCGTTTCACATGTGTATTTTGATTTCAATGTACGTCTTCACATATTGGATTGTTTTTTGTACGCTCTTTTACAAAATGCCGCCCTACCTTTTCCACTTCAGTGTGGTAGATGGACGAATATTGACACAAATGAATGTGCAGCATAGCCAACTGTATTGTAATTGCTCCTCCGCAGTTCACATTTCACAAGCTGTCATACTCAAAAGCAGTTCCAGTTTGTTCAAATGTCCATTAGCTTGTTTACTGGATTGTGAAGACCTGCATTATCTGTGTGTGTGTGTGTGTGTGTGTGTGTGTGGTCGGCCTTGTCCTTGATGCGACCTCGACGGTGATAAATGTGGCCTGTCTCTTTGTGTCGCGCCGGATGAGGCTGTCTTCTAATGATAATGCTCGCAAACAGGACTGATGCTCGCCTCTTGTACCCCTGAGACTCACCGAGATATTTTGGGTCAGTGGTGGGCTGCATGTTCTTTATGTCTCCTCTTTACTTCACACTGTGAACAAACACTTTGTCTATTAGATGCAGAAAAATGGGTCATAAATCCCAACTTAAAACTGTATTTTGGTGGAAAATGCATCTTTTAATGGCTATACAGTTTGGAAAAAACACGTTTTTTTTTCCCCATAGGAAATAACTGAATTAAAAATGGTCTGTTCCAGAGTCAAACCATTGCCTTGGCTTTGGTCAATACTTAAATACTTAAATAAATTCATATGAAGCTCTTCAGGTTCCAAAAAGGAGCATGAAAAGTGACTTTTTTTTTTTTTTTACACCCTTTCAAGGTCTGGCACTCGCAAAAAACACGACGTGGGAGTGGAATCACACCCACGGAGCTCTTTGAGCATCACCATGCAACTGCGACTTGTGCATGACCTTCAAATAGACGTCGTAATAGCCTACCGAGCTGCTTTGATGATTTCAGTATTTGAAAGTATTGGATAATGACGCTCATTAGACTTTTCTAGTTGATAGCTTGTGAAATCTTTACTGGTCCATTTTGAAACAAAAAAAACTCTGCACTTTCGGTGCAAGTGCACATTATTATTATTTTTATGATGTGGCTTTAAGCAGCACGCCGTGCAGCAGGCGCGGTAAATTAGCATATTGATTTGGTGTTGCAGAATAAAGAGTCCAATTAAAGTCAATTTATTCTGTTTTTATCTGGGAAAAACAAGTGAACATGCAACACAATTGATTCCCTTGGCCAGCCAGTTAAAGACTAACACAAACTCTAAGCTATATAAAGAACATTTAGCGTCTGTTTACCCCCCCCGTTCTTGTACTCCTCCATTCTCAGGCATGAATATCAGGCTTGGTGTGCAATGGCAGTGGCGGACATGCATACAGAATGCAGGAAATCAACCTAGCTATAATGCCAGGGAGAAAACAGAGCTTGGAAAACCTCTTGGTCTTCCTGGTGAATATTTAAATTTAGCATTTTGTTCCATGACTGTACCCAAAATGAACCAAACCGAAATACGTCCCAAACGCCGACTATGGCGTACCTTCACACCTCAAATGATGGATGACATTGGAAAGCAGTGTCTCAATTGGACTACAGTTGAGCCCAGCTTTTCGTGAGTAATTGATAATTTCTGAGTAATTAACATAAGTAATCAAAACGGCCATAAAATGTAAATTTTCCTCAAACCCTCTGATTTGGAATCAACATTTGCAATAAAAGTCATTTATTGTCGGAATTATTAAATGACATTAAGCTCCGCCATCCTTCCGTTCTCTCTTCAATTGCCGTTGTTCACTTGGGACACAATCCAGGTTTAAGTCTCTACATAGGCCTCATACAAAGTTAAAATGTATAGGTACTCAGTTGCACGGAGGACGGGTGGTTAGCATGCAGGCCTCACAGCTAGTAGACTCTGGTTCACACCCTCTGCCATGTCTTTGTGGGGTTTGCATGTTTTCTCCGGGTACTCCGGTTTCCTCCCACATTCCAAAAACATGCTAGGTTAATTGGCCACTCCAAATTGTCCATAGGTATGAATGTGAGTGTGAATGGTTGTTTGTCTATATGTGCCCTGTGATTGGCTGGCCACCAGTCCAGGGTGTACCCCGCCTCTCGCCCGGAGACAGCTGGGGTAGGCTCCAGCACCCACGCGACCTTCGTGAGGAAAAGCGGTAGAAAATGAATGAATGATATATTATGGGGCTGCACGGCAGTGAGTGGTTAGCACACAGGCCTCACAACTAGGAGACCCGAGTTCAATCCCACCCTCGGCCATCTCTGTGTGGAGTTTGCATGTTCTCCCCGTGCATGCGTGGGTTTTCTCCGGGTATTCCGGTTTCCTCCCACATTCCAAAAACATGCTAGGTTAATTAGCCACTCCAAATTGTCCATAGGTATGAATGTGAGTGTGAATGGTTGTTTGTCTATATGTGCCCTGTGATTGGCTATTATGGGTGGACATTCACCATTTGGAGCGTTTTGGGTGCAACATCCAAGTACGGACAGTGCCTTGCATTTTGGCATACTTCAGTACGGAAGTGAACAAAATGAGAGACAGCCTTTTTAATCCTGTTGGACTCACACAACATCTCTCTTCTACTTCTGCGCTATTTTCACTTTTATTCAGTCACTTTGTGGTTGTAATTGGCCGATTAACCACATTAAGTCATCCATGGTCTTTCTGCTTTGTGCGTTCTCAGGGGAGACATCCTCATGTGGTCTCTCACCCAGGAAACCTGCAGCGTTCGCACACAAACACAAGCCACACACGCCGGCAATGAAGAGTCGTACATTTTGTTCTTATTTCGCAGCACCCGCCACTGAGACACGCATACAAAAATACACACAAAGTCTTTCTGTTACAGGAAGTCTAATCCAAAGAGTGAGTCGACCATCCATGACTCCTTTTCACACACTTCTTTACAATCCTGCTCTTCTTCCTGCTAAGAGGCGGCGGTCTCCTGCTAAAATGAGTCCCCAGTTGAGCCACAAGTTCCCACAAAGCCGTCATGTCCGACACTCGTCTTCAAAAGTAAAGTAGTCCCTGATTCTTCATTTTGGATCATGTTAAGACTCTGGAACCCAAGATACAGAAACACTTCATTCATTCATTTTCTACTGCTTGTCCTCACGAGGGTCGTGCTGGAGCCTATCCCAGCGGGGTACACCCTGGACTGGTGGCCAGCCAATCACAGGGCACATATAGACAAACAACCATTCACACTCACATTCATACCTATGGACAATTTGGAGTGGCCAATTAACCTAGCATGTTTTTGGAATGTGGGAGGAAACCGGAGTACCCGGAGAAAACCCACGCATGCACGGGGAGAACATGCAAACTCCACACAGAGATGGCCAAGAGTGGAATTGAACTCGGGTCTCCTAGCTGTGAGGTCTGCGCGCAAACCACTCGTTCGCCGTGCAGCCCCCAGAGACACTTCAAGTAACAAAAATATTTATTTGAATACAAAATGGTCCACAGTAAGTCTAAACAAAGAAAAAATGATGCGAGGACTTGAAGACAAGACAAAACAAAACTAAAAATGAAAGACACAAAACACTGCTGGCTAGTTAGTCAAGCAGTCAAGCAGGCAAAACCAACAAGTAGAAACAAAAAATACCGTAAAAAATTAGTCAGACAAGGCTAATACGTTGCCGAGCATGAAGAAGCTTCAGGGGACAATCTGGCAAAGTTCAGCACGAGCTGCCATGCTTAAAACGCCAACATGATAATTGGCAGCAGGTGGGACAGAGAGCCACCCGCTAATCAGAGGGTGCCCTGTAACAAAAAGGTGGAAGAAAGCGGCAACACAGATCACGACCGATCATTTGTATGTGTCCGACTTTGTGGAGGTTTGGTGGAAATTCCTATGGTGGATTCGAATTTTCCTTCATTTTCCAGATTATTTGTCAAATGGTTTTGCAAGAACAAGACAAAGAAGTGAGTAAATATTGGCATCAAACAACAGATGGTCCATATTTGCACACTCAGGAACTCGGTACAATGGACCATGGTTAGTCTGGTTGGCGAATTAATTAACTGAATTAACTGAAACATTCATTTATTCATTTTCTACCGCTTATCCTCATGAGGGTTTCGGGGGTGCTGGAGCCTATCCCAGCTGTCTTTGGGCGAGAGGCGGGGTACACCCTGGACTGGTGGCCAGCCAATCACAGGGCACATATAGACAAACAACCATTCACACTCACATTCATACCTATGGACAATTTGGAGTGGCCAATTAACCTAGCATGTTTTTGGAATGTGGGAGGAAACCGGAGTACCCGGAGAAAACCCACGCATGCACGGGGAGAACATGCAAACTCCACACAGAGATGGCCGACGGTGGAATTGAACTCAGGTCTCCTCGCTGTGAGGCCTGCGCCCTAACCACTTGTCCACCGTGCAGACTACTCTGTGTATTCCTTCATTCATTTGCTACCGCTTTTCCTCACGAGGGTCGCGGGGGTGCTGGAGCCTATCCCAGCTGTCTTGGGGCGAGAGGCGGGGTACACCCTGGACTGGTGGCCAGCCAATCACAGGGCACATATAGACAAACAACCATTCACACTCACATTCATACCTATGGACAATTTGGAGTGGCTAATTAACCTAGCATGTTTTTGCAATGTGGGAGGAAAACGGAGTACCCGGAGAAAATGCAAACTCCACACAGAGATGGCCGAGAGTGGAATTTAACTCGGGTCTCCTAGCTTGTGAGGTCTTCGCGCTAACCACTCGACCGCCGTGCAGCCTAACTGAAACATTGAAACTGAAAATGAAAATGATGTAAATCCAATTCATCCATTGCGAACACCCAAAAATATTAATGGAATGTGGAAGAACCGGAACTCCTGACCCTCAAACCTGATGATCTGGAATATAAAATCCCAACAAGCACACTCCCAGTTGTTGTACAAAGACTTCCCAGAAGCTCTATATGTGTCTATCTTTACCTGTGGTTGTCATGGCAACATATCTCGCCATCAAGTGAACACAGGATTGCAACTGTGAGTCTCGCTACACAAAGGAAATCCATCAAATAATCCCTGACCTTGGGAAAGCACATACTGGATTCTCCTCAATCTCCGCCAAAGACACGATACCGTGAAAGATCATCACCCTCCACACTGTCAGACAAAGTATGTCGGTGCCATCCCATTGACAAAGTACCTCGAAAGAGAGTACATACTTTTTTTTTGTAGTCCCTCAGGCTCGGTAATTGTTTCTTCCGGATTTCCTGGTTTTGTTCACCGTTCCACAGATTCCACAGTTGGGCGACGTCAAGTCTTTTGGGAAGGACGTGTGTCTCGCGCTGCCGCACAGCATCTTTGTCGCCATCGCACAAGCTAATTAGCCTTGAACATCAAGATTAGCGGCGCGTAGCCTTGGGGGAGACACGCAAGAGCAGGTGAAATATGAGAGAGAATATTACGTCTGAAGTGCATTCATCTGCATTTGGTGATTGACGATCGGCGTCGCCAAGCAGAAAAGAAGTACTTTGTGGATATTTAGAATTCAAGACTTTCCTTTCCACTCAGGACATTACCATACGGCATCAAACGCTCCCTTTTCCATTTGTCAAGCAATGGCATTTCAAAATGATTACTTAGTTGATGAGAAAAATGTCACCATGGCGGGATTGGAGCAGGGTAATCCTGCTTGCAATTTGTCCTCCTTATATATATTAGAATATATTATCCCAACAAGTTTCGGAAAACCTCCTCAAGCTGAAAGCGAAAAAGTCAAACACAAAGTTTTCGGTCCCAATCAGCACATTTATTGTCCCGGAGTGAAGCCCGATGCAAGGCGTGCTTGCAGGCGTTTACTCATGAAAGTCATTGCAGGAAGTTCTGCTCTGTTATGGATTCACAGGCCAAACTCTCTGGTAAGAAACGATGCAAGAGTTGGAGTAAAAGTCATCATACTTTACTGCGGCCATGTTGATATTGTAAAAGAAAAAGTAGGACACATGTAGGATTACAAAATAAAAACTTTCATAGAGTGATGACATCGTGCTAAGTTTTGCCTATATTGCATTATTTACTTTAATATACGGTAGTCGAGTGGTTAGGACACAGGCCTCACAGTTAGGAGACCCGAGTTCAATGCCAGTTTTCTCCGGGTACTCCGGTTTCCTCCCACATTCCAAAAACATGCTAGGTTAATTGGCCACTCCAAATTGTCCATAGGTATTAATGTGAGTGTGAATGGTTGTTTGTCTATATGTGCCCTGTGATTGGCTGGCCACCAGTCCTGGGTGTATAGCGCCTTTTGCCCGAAGACAGCTGGGATAGGCTCCAGCACCCCCGCGACCCTCATGAAGTTAAGCGGTAGAAAATGAATGAATGAATGTCATCTTTCATTTTCACTTTCAAAGTTGTGTAATTTCCATTTGTGGCTTCTATATTCTCACAGGCAATTTGTACTGTCCTTCAAACATTTGCAGCATTTCTTGAAATGCTGGCTTTTCAATTGTATTAAAGAGAAGCATTTCTTTTGTGAGGATTTGTGTGAACACACACAGTTTTGCACACTTTTTTTGTACCAAGCGTCTCCATGTGTTGACTGTCTGGATGAAGGCTGTGCATCTTGGTGTGTAACTTTTTGCCAGATGGGGAAACTGGGTCAGGTGTATATGCTTGAGGCGGCTAAGTTTTTTATTTTATTGCCTTTTTTTGTTGCCACCACTTTCCAACAATTTCTGCATAATTGCTCATTTGTGTCCATGAGCTTCATAAACATGCTAGGTTAATTAGCGACTCCAAATTGTCCATAGGTATGAATGTGAGTGTGAATGGTTGTTTGTCTATATGTGCCGTGTGATTGGCTGGCGACCCTCGTGACGGTAAGCGGTAGAAAATGAATGAATGCTCCCTATGAGACCACCTTGCTGCACTATGTGTGTGTATGCCGGCGGCCCCGCCTCCTCCCACAGAGACAAAGGGACTTTATGGCCGACAAGAGGTCTCACTTTCTTTGTTCTATGGAACGCCGTTGTTCTAAGCGTCTCGGTGTTCAACCAATGCAGACAGTACAGATAACAACCCATGCACATGGAAATATATGCAATATATAATTTCTTGTGTCCTTCATTACTTGTTATTGTTAGTAATTGTATTATTGTTCTTGAGATAAAATATTTAACATAAATATGGCACCTTTTCTTATTGCAGTATTTGTGTGGTTGTGTGTACTGTGATTTGAGGCACAGCGCTAGTCTCCACCATCTTGTGAAATCTAATGACAGCCTGAAACTTTTACACACTACTATGTATATGTATATGTACGTATATGTATATGCATATGCATGGCCGTACTTTGTAGTCACAGAAGTATTGTCACAGTCCGTCGCATACATGACTAAATCCTCCATGTGATCAAAGCGCCCACACAGGATGTTGTCAGTTGTCGGCATACAAAGAGTTCATTAACGCCACACGGGGTCAACATCAGCGCGGCCGTTTTATTAACGCGTCGTCACCCCGCTTGTAAGACGATGGACGGATGCTGTCAACACCGCTAGTTCCAAACCGTAGCCAGGAACCTCAAGGTCGCTGCTGTCACTTCAATTTCAGGGCTCAAGCAGACGATTGTGTGGAGTCGTTCCTCGGGGGGGGGGGGGCTGCCGGGCTTCTTTCAGGGAGGCAGTTACACCTTTCTCATACATCCTGTGAGAACGGGAAGCTCGGTTTTCGTTACAATCAATTTGTTTCCAGCGGGTTGGAAGTGAGCAGAGAGTGGTGGAAGTTCAAGGTTCGTGAGAGCGACGTCGGCGAGGTGGCTTGGTTCCAACCGCTCGACTGGAAAACGCCAAACTACACACGCAGACCATCTGGATTTGTCTGTGGAACCTCAGCATGACACGGGATGTGATGCACCTTTTATTAGTCTTGCAGTGGGGATGTTCAGGAGGTGTGGAGGATGAGGAAGAGGATGAAGATGCAAATGTACCATATTACTCAGCTGACCCAGTGAGGATAAGAGGCATAGAAAATAGATGGATGGATGTAATTATATTGAAACTACTTCTTACTATGAACTCTTAAAATGGGAAAATCGCACATTAATTCTAATATGCACCAATTATATGATAATAAATAAGTCTAATTTTTGTATATACTGTAATTTAGTACAGTAATTCCTCATTTACAGTGTTTAATTGCTTCTAGTTATTGAAATTGTTTGATGCTGATTGTTGTATGTATGACTGCACGTGTGTCGAGTGGTTAGCACGCAGGACTCACAGCTCAAAAACTCGAGTTCAATTCCACCCTCGGCCATCTCTGTGAGGAGTTTGCATGTTCACAATGATATTTAGTGAAATTATTTACTTGAAGAGAATGATACTTGAGTGATGGACAGTTTACCTTACTAATGTCTAAAGAATGTTAAACCGAATGTTTAATAAACAATTAATTCAATTCCACCCTCGGCCATCTCTGTGTGGAGTTTGCATGTTCTCTCCGTGCATGCGTGGGTTTTCTCCGGGTACTCCGGTTTCCTCCCACATTCCAAAAACATGCTAGGTTAATTGGCGACTCCAAATTGTCCATAGGTATGAATGTGAGTGTGAATGGTTGTTTGTCTATATGTGCCCTGTGATTGGCTGGCCACCAGTCCAGGGTGTACCCCGCCTGTCGCCCGAAGACAGCTGGGATAGGCTCCAGCACCCTCCGCGAGAGGATAAGCGGTAGAAAATGAATGAATATTGTATTTATAATTCATGACTATCAATATTTATTCCCTTATTTACAAATGTTTGCATTATATGGCACAGGTATTTATGTTATATTTCAGATTTTGCATGTTCTCCCCGTGCGTGCGTGGGTTTTCTCCGGGTACTCCAGAGACATAAATGACAGATTTCCATATATTTGTGTATTAACAGCTCCAAAATGAACTGAATATGTCCATCAAGCTAAAAGATACCACACAAGTCTAAATATCTATTTGTCTACTAGAGTCTTCAATAGTAGTAGAGCTCACACTGTGTTGTTATGCGCAATGATGGGTTGCGTTCAAAGACATCACGTAATTCAGAGTCCAAAGTTGCAGTTGATTAAAAAACGGTGCCGTTCAATTTATTTAGCAAGTGGGGGGCAGTTACAATACTGCCAAGGCTGCTGATGTTGAAGGTGAAAGTGGGCTCTTCTATGTCTCCTAAAGTCACATATTCTTTGGTTACTGTTCCAGTCAGAACAAAACCAGTTCCATATTAAAGAATACCTCACCCAAATTGGTATGACCGGAGTGCAAAGTTATGATTATGAATAATATTAGTGCGTCTAAAGATCACAGAATGGCGATAAGATCATAAGGTCAACGTCTAAATTGGTCCAATTGTCTAGTTATCAGAGTCCCTTTCAGCCTTTTGGTCCTCGGGTCCTAACCCGAGGTCCAAGTGGACACTTTGCATGAGGAGATGTAAATTCCTTTTGAGAGAATGAGTAATAATTTATTGCCGTGCCTTTCATCTCGACGCCCACCTCATCGTCTCCGTTGGCAGGGCCGCTCTTGCCTTTGGTTCAAGTGAAGGCCAGTTGCGTTTGTGTTTGACTTTGAGGGCCTTTAAAGAGCAGCGCCTCGGCTTTTGAATGATCCCAAAGTAGAACGTGCGCCTAACAGCTGAGCTTCATTATGGTTTCATGGGCAGCACGGTGGAGAGTGGTTAGCACGCAGACCTCACAGCTAGGAGACCGGGGTTCAATTCCACCCTCAGCCATCTCTGTGTGGAGTTTGCATGTTCTCCCCGTGCATGTGTGGGTTTTCTCCGGGTACTCCGGTTTCCTCCCACATTCGCCCGAAGACAGCTGGGATAGGCTCCAGCACCTCCCATGACCATTGTGAGGATAAGCAGTATAGAAAAAGGATGGATGTTAGTCACAATGATATTTTGTGAGATTATTTACTTGAAGAGAATGATATTTGAGTGATGGACAGTTTACCTTACTAATGTCTACAGAATGTTAAACCGAATGTTTAATGAACAATTAATTCAATTCCACCCTCGGCCATCTCTGTGTGGAGTTTGCATGTTCTCCCTGTGCATGCGTGGGTTTTCTCCCCACCTGAAGACAGCTGGGATAGGCTCCAGCACCCCAACCCCCCCAACGACCCTCGTGAGGAAAAGTGGTCCAAAATTAATGAATGAACAATGGTTTCATGTCTCTCCCGTGCCAGGGGCCACCAAAGACATGGGGAAGATGCTCGGAGGGGAGGAGGAGAAGGACCCCGATGCTCAGAAAAAGGAGGAGGAGAGGCAAGAAGCACTGAGGCAACAGGAGGAGGAGAGGAAGGCCAAATATGCAAGAATGGAGGCAGAGAGAGAAAACATCCGACAGGGCATCAGGGATAAGGTAACTGACACTTATCAACACTAACATGAGAAGATGGAGCCCATTTAAGAGACAGAACTTGAACACACCGTCACGGAATGTAAACACGGAAAAACATTTAGAAACTGATATCTATTTATTGATCTGAACCGTACAGACTGACCTCCAAAGTGAAACCAGCGAAATGCAACAAAATGAATAGCAGTGAAGCATGCAAGCATACTCGACATTCAACAGTCAAATCAAAAGGAAAATACATTTCTGGGTATCACAATAGATGAAAATATGAGCTGGAAACCTCATATTACAAATATACAACATAAGGTGGGGGCGGCACGGTGGTCTAGGGGTTAGCGCGCAGACCTCACAGCTAGGAGACCAGGGTTCAATTCAACACTCGGGCATCTCTGTGTGGAGTTTGCATGTTCTCCCGTGCATGCGTGGGTTTTCTCCGGGTACTCCGGTTTCCTCCCACATTCCAAAAACATGCTAGGTTAATTGGCCACTCCAAATTGTCCATAGGTATGAATGTGAGTGTGAATGGTTGTTTGTCTATATGTGCCCTGTGATTGGCTGGCGACCAGTCTAGGGTGTACCCCGCCTTACGCCCGAAGACAGCTGGGATAGGCTCCAGCACCCCCCGCGACCCTCGTGAGGAAAAGCGGTAGAAAATGAATGAATGAATGAACATAAGGTGGCCAGAAATATTTCAATATTGAACAAAGCAAAATTTGTTCTCAATCAGAAATCACTCCACGCTCTTTATGGCTCTCTGGTTCTACCATATCTTACTTATTGTGTGGAAATATGGGCTAATAACTATAAAAGCAATCTTCACTCGCTAAATGTACTGCAAAAAAGGTCAATAAGGATAATTCATAATGCCGCCTACAGAGAACATACTAACTCCTTCTTTCTAAAATCACAAATACTTCAACTTGCTGATATAGTTCATCTTCAAACAGCTAAAATAATGCATAAGGCTAAAAATAAGCAATTAGCTAAAAATGTCATCCAATACTTCTCTACAAGAGAGGAGAAATATGATCTCAGGGAAGAAGTACATTTGAAACACTTCTATGCTAGGACTACGTTATGCTAGCCATAGCATTTCAGTATGTGGAATCAAACTATGGAATGGATTGAGTAAGGAAATCAAACAATGCACAACGATGAGCCAATTCAAGAAACAATACAAGCAGTTGATGTTTGCTAAATACAAGGATGAAGAGTCTTGAACCAGTCATGATGTGCTATACATATCACTATATTGACACGCACTATGGTACCCATTATGGCATTGGATGCTCATATCACCGAGTACTTCGGTACGGGACAAAAAAAAAAACCTTCAACTATATTATGAAAGCAGGAAGTGAACAAATGTAACACTTACTGATTGTAAAAGTACCAGATGGAGGGGTAGGATTTAATAAGCTTTGCTTCTTCCTACTCCTTTTGGACATGTGGAACTGTGAACTGATTATGTGATGCATTCAATTGTAATCTGATGCATGTTCAAATGAAATAAAACCATTAACATTACCAAAATGGGGGCCCCGCCCCACTATTTGAGAACATCGGATTTAAACACATGGGGCAACAGGAACAGGCCTGAGATGCTATTTCCCTCCACACCCGTGTTTCAACATTACATTTGCTGTCCGAGCAAAAAACACTGCATGTTCTACAGTCACGTACGCAGTGATAATGACCCCCATGCTAATGTGAGTCTCGATTATGTCTTATTTATGTTTCAAATTGCTTATTTTCTGTATTTACATCTACTATGTTGGGTAATCGGAGTGTAAATGTGATTATAGGGTTGTTATTTCATGTCTGGAGGGCTCTAATAATGTTAAAAGCCATACTGTAGTTACAAGGTTGTAATTAGGTTCCATACTCTACTTCCTGGAAATCCACTTATCACAGTCCTGGTCTGAAACCAGATAAACCGGTTTACATTGTTGATGAATACACTCAATGTTGATTATATTTTGAATTGACTTTTTCATTTTTTTTATATATATATATAACTACATAAAAATATATCTACATGGCGAAGTCACAGTGTCACAGTTGTTTTGAAAGGGAAGAAAGAAGCGAGCCCGCCATGCAACAGCGCGTCTCGGGGACGCGTGGCAAGGGCTTGACTGAGCGTATCTGTCGTCTCTCTGAGCTTTTGTTACTCTGGAATAACTCTGAAAGGCTGAGTGGGGCAGATGGCAGCGTAACGAGACGGCGGGCGGCAAGAAGCGCAAACATGGAGACAGAAGGCAACACAGAAAGACATGAATCTTTTGGGGTCTGTGGGGTTGGGGGGGGGGACTTATATATGGATGTCATGTGAAACTTTTTGTTCTGCCTGTTCTTTGTCAGTTTAGTCGCAACAATCCCGTAGCAGCAGCGTTTCACTAAAAGCCTTCAGTTAAGAAATAAGTGCTATGATGAATATGATGTAATATATGCAGTGGGTCCCCTGCCATATTATAGTAGGGCCTCTTGACAGTCCATTATGCTGAAACATGGACAATGTATTCATTTTTTTTTTTTAATTCAATCTTTCACAGTTAATGCAATATGTGTCAAAAAGCTAATAAAACTCTTAACAGTGCATGTATGTATACAGTATGCTGTATATCAGCCATCACCAAATGGCAGACCTCAGTCCGGATACGGATCCAAGATGGCACTTTACGTACCCATAGAGTAATGACTTCAGTTATTACTGTTGACAATGAAATAGCTTGTTTACTTGTCCACAAGGAAAATAACGTTGCTTGGAGCAATTACATAAACTTACTTGATTTTAATTGAAGGTATATACGGTATCATAAAAAGATAATAATGTAGCCGATTGGTGTAGTAATGTTAACGTATTGTGTCGCTATTGTGCCAAACAAAATAGAAGTAATTAGACTGATTGTATGGCTGCACGGCGGACAAGTGGGTAGCACGCAGGCCTGTGATCATACTTTACTGCGGCCATGTTGACATTGTAAAAAAAAATTACGTGGTATTATAAAATAAAAACTTGCATAGAGTGGTGAGTTTTGCCTATATTGCATTATTTACTTTAACATACGCAGTCGAGTGGTTAGGACACAGGCCTCACAGCTAGGAGACCCGAGTTCAATTCCACCCTCGGCCATCTCTGTGTGGAGTTTGCATGTTCTCCCCGTGTATATGTGGGTTTTCTCCGGTTATTCCGGTTTCCTCCCACATTCCAAAAACATGCTAGGTTAATTGGCCACATTTGCCCGAAGACAGCTGGGATAGGCTCCAGCACCCCCCATGACCCTTGTGAAGATAAGCGGTATAGAAAAAGTATGGATGGATGTTAGTCACAATGATATTGTGTGAGATTATTTACTTCAAGAGAATGATATTTGAGTGATGGACAGTTTACCTTACTAATGTCTACAGAATGTTAAACTGAATGTTTAATAAACAATTAATTCAATTCCACCCTCGGCCATCTCTGTGTGGAGTTTGCATGTTCTCCCCGTGCATGCGTGGGTTTTCTCCGGGTATTCCGGTTTCCTCCCACATTCCAAAAACATGCTAGGTTAATTAGCGACTCCAAATTGTCCATAGGTATGAATGTGAGTGTGAATGGTTGTTTGTCTATATGTGCCCTGTGATTGGCTGGCCACCAGTCCAGGGTGTACCCTGCCTGAAGACAGCTGGGATAGGCTCCAGCGACCCTCGTGAGGATAAGCAATAGTAAATGAATGACTGGATTGCCGGCAAATGACGGCAAAGAAAGGCTGACAAGCTGTTTAGTCTGCAGTTATTTTAGTCTAAGTGATCCCAGGACGACCCTACGGCCCCTCTCTCTCTAAACACACACCCGAGCGTGTCGACGCAGCAGAAAGCGGGGTCGTCTTCCTTTAGGATATTTATTGCTCCACAATCCCATTATAAGCAGCTCAGGGGGTGCAGCAACCGGGTCACGGAGGAGTTCATCTCATTTTCCGCATCTCTGCCTCAAGATCAAGGCTCCTGTTGCCTGTTGACCAGCCTGGGCTCGGCGTCGTGCGCCTCGCTCTCCTGCATCATCAAGCACAATGTGGTGTGGGAATTAAACAGTAACACTTGCGTCACGTAGATACCACCCATAAAGGCACTGATTGGTCGACTTTTAGTACATTCTCTAATTTTGGATTAACATTTGCAATAAATGTGACTGACTAGTCAGTCGGCTTGGAGAAGATTATTATTTTTTGCTTATACGACTCATTCAGAGGACAGACAGCCCACTTTTGCGAACTCCTCTAAGTTTGGCTCTACTTTCTACTCTCTTTAATTACCATTGTTCACTCACAACAGGAAGCTAACAAGGGGAAAAGTGCTATAAAAGAAGGGGTTTCCAAAGTGCAGCCCAGGGGCTATTTACAGGAAATGCCTCGCTGTACATTGTCCAAGTGAAACAAAACAAAAAAAATTGTTAAAATTGAAAAAATATATCAAAAGTCACAATGTGCACAATGTACTTTTGGGAGATACTGTTTGTACACAGCAGTATTCATGCAATAAATACGTATAAACCAGAGGTGCAACAAAACTATTGGTCTATGAATGGAAACAATACCGTAACCCAAATGTAGATGTCACATGACATTCGCTGTTGCTCCTCTGCGGCAATGATGAAATCCCCGCAGGCTGAGGCAACAGCCGGCGTCTCTAACGGCATGCAAAACTGCATCTTTCATCTTTATGAAGTCAGCGCTCATATGCATGTACATACAAAAAAAATTTGCAGTGGCTAGTTCTATTCAAAGAGTCAATTGTGCCACATTTGACCTGAAATGTTTTTCTACACTTTTAACTATTATATATAATATATATATACTATATTATTATTTTTAAATGACTAGAAAACTCTTATTATTAAAGGGAAGCTGCGCTTTTTTTTATTTTGTCTGTCAATCACAATCCTTATGTGAAACATGAACACATTTCTTTCCCTTTTCTGTGCATTATAACATGAGAAAATTAGGTAATATGAGCTAGCTAACAATGCATGTCATTGGGATGCATCTATGTCAACTATGAAGCCTTCTACCAACGTTGCATCGTTTCATATATGTACAGGTACATGTAATAGTTGCAGTATCTTTCCGTATTTTTTTCCTAGGCACATTGATACACATACTTATGTTAGTTCCATCAACAACAGCAACATAGATACAGAGACGAAACTTAGGACGTCCACTCTCCTTGGGATGGTTGTGTCTTCCAGCACATTACGTGTGCTCCAGTCCTCGGGTAGAAAATGCTTGTTGAGTCTTGTCGCGAAATCATCTGTTATGATAATAATATCACTGCAGCTTGGTTGATATACAAGTCAGTTATGTAAATGGAACACTGTTTTTTTTGTTGTTTTTTTTGTGAGGGCTTTAGCATCAAAATAGGTATATCCCATGCCATCTGTTATTAGCTAGCTCATTCTAACTTGTTTTCTCGCACTAGGATGCACAGAAAAGGGAAATAAATAATCATGAATTATGGGCAAAATAAATAAAGGAGGAGTTTTTCCTCTTTCCGAATGGAATCTTTCTGAATGACTTTTCCGAAAACAATAGTATACATGGAAAGGAATATTCCAATCTCTTGTCTACATGCGTCGCTATAATCAACCAGAATAGTCAATGGGGCATGCGCAGTAAAACGTAAACATCAACATCACGTGATACCGGTTTCCCCAAGTTTTTCTTTCACTTGTTGGAATAACTCCGTATTGCCAGTTTTTCATTGGTAAAGTCTTGAAATTTAGTTTGGATCTAAAACAAACTTTCCTTAGCAGTCCAGTGCTGATTGCTCGCCTCCATTTTTAAAACCGAAGAACGTCAGGAGCTGATTGTTATTGTCATATCAGATCAAATTCAATCTTGCTAATATTATCTTGCCAATAAACAACAGAAGAAGAAAAACACCACAAAGAAACTTTCCATTTGAGCAGGTACAAGATACATCAATCGGATTGGGGAAAGGAATATTCCACCCCTGGGAATCCCATTATATATTCATTCGGATTGGCACTTTTCTTTGGGAATGAGGTATATACAAAGGTTACATTCTTTCCATTTCAGCAAGTCAATGAATGTAATTGGAATATTTGGCTCCATGTATACGTGGCTACTGACCCAGTATCAAAGTGTATTTTCTGTATATTATATAGTCTTGTAGTGCCGCCATTGTTGCCATCTGACAACAGGACTCTAAACCCATGGAGGTACCTTTAGACCCCTCTGAGTCACAGCAGTTTTAGCCCCGGTTAGGGGTCACCACAACAAGTCAGTAGGCCAGATGCCCATCCTGACACAACCATGGCCAGGAATCCCAAGAAGCCATGCCATGTATCATGAAAGACAGAAGCATGTACCATTAAACCACCAGGGATCAGCAGTTGGATTTTTTTGGGGGGGGCTGCATGCGTCCGGAAGCACCTGCATGACTGACTTGATTGTGAAGCCCGGCCGCACGTGTTTTTAACGCATGAACATGCGTTGTCTCTGTGCTTGCTGTGCAGTACGGCATCAAGAAGAAGGAGGAGAAAGAAGCGGAGGCGGCCGCCGCCATGGAGCAGGCCTCCGAGGGCAGCCTGACCCGTCCCAAAAAGGCGGTCCCCACCGGCTGCGGCGACGAGGAGGAAGAGGAGAGCATCGTGGACACGGTCATGAAGTTCATCCCGACTCCGCTCATGGATATGTTCAGTAAAAAGTAACCGCGCTCTCGGCTGAAACCTCCATACTGCGCTCATGTCCATCCAACCGCTCTTCTTCTTCTTCTTCTCTTCTAAATGTGCTGCAACTGCACAATGCTCCTCTGATAAAAGGGGGTCCTAGTTTTATTTTTGCTTTTTAAAACATGCGTCCTGCCTGATGAGAAGTTTATCACCCCTACTTTTATTTGTAAATACATTCCAAACATAAATAATAATATATAAATATACGACATATAACACATAGATGAGTACAAGCCATATTTTTAACTATCCAAATCATTCTCCTTTTATGTTCTTAGTAATATTTGATACACACGGGGTGCGTGGGTGCGCTTGGGTGCGCCTTTTCCTGTGTCACTTGTTAGCCGTGAACGTGCGACAAAGTGAAGTCCATTACGTAACAAGACCGTGGTTTGATGTCCCAGCAGACGTTTTTACTTGGCATGATTTGTGACACTGTGATGTAGTCATCAACTCTTTGAGGCAATAACTGCTTTTTCCACTTTTCATTTCGGTATCGGCCTCCATTGTTGACTTCAAATGTTCTTCCACAGAAGCGAGGGGTGGTTATAAAAATGTACACAAAAAAAAAGACATAAAGTTTGTCTCCAAGCAGTGAAAAGATTGTTTAAAGATCTTTTAGTTGTCGTCCTGTGGCAGCCCCAAGTGGTTCTGCTTTGTCATTTTCACCGCCTCTTTACTTTTGCGCCGTTTTTTTTCTATAAAAGGAAACAATAAAAAAACAAGCAGAAGCTTCAAAAGCGCAGACAGACAGTGGCAACAGTGCAATATATTGTTTATCATGTCGACAATGACAATCTTCATTGTTGTGTCTTTAAACGTGAAGGAATATATATATGTATATATATATAACGTTACTCCATGAATGTTGAGCACACCGTCTTTAAAAAGTGAAGTGGTACAGCCTTTGTATTGTAGTTAGCATTATTATGATTATTATTATTATACTCATAAGCTGAAGGGTTATCAAATCGTAATCATTCCATGACATCTGTCCAAAACATTCCAGCTATTTCAGACATTCCGCCAGTCCTGTGGCCTCAGTGTGAGCCTAAGGCCATGTCCGCACCAATGAGGATATTTGCAAAAAATGCATATTATGTCATCCAAAAAAACTCGCCAGCGGATCTCTGTACATTGTGCATATTTTTATGCATATTTTGGCCAAAGCAGAAGCCTGAAAAAGTCAAATGCATGCATAAATGTATAAAAATTGAACTATATTTTGCACCCGTTATACCACTGGTGTCAAACTAATGGCTCACGAGCCAGACCTGGTCCGTATATCGTTTCATGTGGCCTGCAAAAGCCTGGAAAAAATTTGCGTCAATATATCACTTTCTTGCTTAATGGATTTTTAACATAATTTTAACAATAATAATATTATCTGATCATTCCCAATATTTTTTTTCGCAATCAAAAATAAATAATTTGGTTATCCATCAATTATCACCTGCACGGGCAATTGTATAATAACATAATTATACATTTAGCATCATATGTAGCATATTCACTGGTACAAGCGGCCACAATAACAATAACAAAAACGCGTGTGTCACATAATATCAAAAATATGTACATAAGGCTTTTTTGTGCTTATGACCACAATTGAACGAAACAGCGTGTACTCGTTTAAAAACATTTATTGAGTGGCTTATTAGCATTTTGTGCTAGTAAGTGTCGGGTTTTAGCGATATTTTCCTATTTCTTTTATGTCAAATAATTGAAGAAACACAGTAAGAATTGTTAAATTATACATTTTTTCACTCTATTAGAGCGTTACAATTGTGTTGAATGGCTTTAGCATGACCTATTAATGGCAAAAATAGAAGCTAGCTAGTTAGTTACTTTTGAGGGAGGGTTTGAAGCCATATCCTGGGTTAGTCACATGATATTATAGTTCAGTTATCACCCCCTTTGCTACATTTTCAAAAATTAATTCATAAATTATCACAGTTTTGTGGTAGACTTCCATTACTGCCGCTACACAAAACATTGAGACATTAGCTAACATTACATTAACTTAACATTGCACGAAGTTAGCAATGGCATGTCCGACGTGATAGAGAAAAAAAAAAGGTTCTCCTCCCATCCCGTCGGGAAGTGGTAAGTTTTCTGCTTCTAACTTTCGAAGAAATCAATTCCAGGCTAGCTGGTGAGGTCATTAGCATGTTAGCTCGCTAGCTAGTGGCCGTCTGGAGTCACTGCAGCATAAGAGTTGCTCAGTGTGTAAACATTAACAATAGAGAGTCAACAGAGCTGTAATAATGTTTAAAAAATGTATTCTATACTCTTATCTACAAAAATATTCAATTTATTAACATTGAATGCTATATCGTGGGTCTTAATTACCCATTAATTACTCTAAACGAGGGATGACTGTACAGGACTCTGAGCACAAATTTGTAAAGGGACAATTTAAAGTAGTTTCTTATAGTTTAACATCATTACTCGTGGTTCTAGAGGTTCTACATGGTTTCGTTTTACTCAACCGTGCACAAATGCGGAATCCTGGACATTGGGTCATTTTCAGACCGGCTGTTTTTAGCGCTAAAAACCTACATTTATGTCAAAAAGTCCCAAGCACCTATAAAAATATCCATGTTAGTGTGGACATGGCCTGAAGCTACACAGCATTATACACCAATACAGAGAATAACACAGTAGAGTAGTGCAGTACTTCCCAATCTATTTTATATTAGTAGTACTATACATCAATGGCACAGATAGATAAACAAAGATACATTATTTGGAGTAAATAAATCAGCATGATCATTTTACGATTTGGCGTAGCGTATGTCTGAAATGGACAAGTTATAACCTGCGTTTGTCATTTGCATTTTTTTTTTTTACCCTGCAGAGTCACAAATGTGAGAAAAAGTACTACTGGCTTTCAATTCGGGATGCACCGATTGATGCATTCCGATACCGGAGCTGCAACCATGCTAAAAGAATATCAGCAAAGATAGCTGGAAGAACATCCGCGAATGTAGCTTGATGCGTTCACAACCACTCAGACAACACAGAACTTTTAATATCGCATCTTGTTGATTTGATATAAGGAGGGTGTAAACTCTTTATAGCAGGGGTCTCAAACTCAATTTACCTGGGGGCCACTGGAGCTAGGGTCTGGGCAAGGCTCTTTTTCCAAAAAAAACAAAACGCATTTATTAAAAACAGAAAAATATACAAACTTTTTCAGTGCTTTGGTTCCGATTTTCTACAATAAAAGCTCTGATAAAACATTACACTGTTCTCAAATATCTTCATTTTTATTTTTTCTGCACAAAATAAGATGAAAAATAAATAAACAAATCAAGAATAAAAAAAATCAATCAATCAGTAATAAATAAATATAATAATAATAATAAAACTAATAATAAAATAAAATAATAAAAATAATGAAATAATGGTGAGTAGACAAATTATTTTTTTCAGATTAAAATGAACAAAGCATTATTAGAGCCCTGTAGACATGACAAAACACGACTATAGTCACATTTATACTCTTTTTATTTACAACATATTGCGCAACTGCAGGGTCTTGAGACACATGCTAACTCGCAAACTAGAGAGCTAGCGACCTAAACGGTAGCCTTCAAGTTATTTCCTTTAAACTTAAATAGCCAAAAACTTACCACTTCCACACGGATAGGGAGGATAGCTATTAACAGTTATTTAACCTTTAACATGGACATTAATCAAATGTACAAATTTTTTCTGGGTACATGACATTCAACTTTCATATCAAGGCGGGGGCCTCAAACTAGCGTCCTGTGGGCCACATTTGGCCCACGGGCTGCGTGTTTGAGACCCCTGCTTTATAGCGACCTGGAAGTTGTGTGCGGTGTTAAAACAAACCGATTTTGCGATGTTCTACTGTTTTGTGCGGCTGTGAACGCATCTGGCGGAGGACGTACGCTGATATTCTTCCAGCTACAAAGCTTCCAAAATCTGGTCTCCATCCCCAAGTTGCTCAAACTCAAGCTTGTATCGACCGTGGTGCCAGCGTTGTGTATCCTACAACCTGCTGTGGTTTTACCGTGCTAGGAAACTGCCTTTGTGCTCAATCGGACGCGCGAGTCGTTACTAGAGACGTCATCCAGTTAAACCAAAGAACACTTAGATGACATTCTCTTGTCTTTTTTTTGGTTTTGTTTTTTTCTGCATATCTCAGGTATTCTACCAATTGGCTAACATCGCGTCCTGGATGAGCTCTGTACGAATTGTAATTCTGTCGTCGTTTCTCGTGCGACTACGTTCCACAAAAGCTACTACTGCCCCACTTTTACGCAGAAAATTTTGTAACGAGTCCAAACTCCTGTGCCCTTCTTTATGACATAAGACCACCTTCATATGTATTTTTTTTTTTTTTGAATAATTTTTGGGGTTAGTTACGCTCCAGATGGCTACTCGGACACTGCCTGGACAAACTGTCTCATTAATGTCATAAGAAGAGAAAAAGACGCCGCTTATAATAAAAGTACTCTTAGATGTGACTTGAATGTAACCGTCCTCTTGCATCTGTCCTCGACTTAGCTAGCGCGCTATTTTTGTATTTTTGTGTTCTCGTCCTCTAGCCGGTCTTGTTTCCGTCCTCTGGTAGTTGGTGGTTGTTCTTAATTTTTTTCGGTTAAATTCCTTATGTGTTTTGGATTTTTTTTTTTTTTTAAAGGTGCATTCATTCTTTTTCTACTGCAAAGTCTTCTCACTTCTTCTTCTTCTTCTTCCTTATTCTGTCCAGAAAAATGTATGCATGCTCCGTGGTGTGCGATTGTTGATATAAGCGTTTTCGGTGTCCTGTCTGTGTTTTCAAAGCGCCACCTTGTTAGCCTCACTTGCATGCCATTTGAAGACAGATATTTTAGTCTGTAAACCTACATGCAAAAATATAAACACATAAAAAAAAATGGAAACTCACCGCGCACTCTGAGAATAAAGTGATTTCCTAGAAGCTGTCATTGTCCTTTTGTGTCTCTGTGCTACTTCGATGCATGTTTGACGCCCAATGGAGACGTTTCTTGTGAAACTTTGTTTTTTTTTTTTATTTGTCGGAATTCAATAAAAAGCAAAAAAGGGCTGTGAACGGATTGGAATGTGTTGTTGGGATGGTGATCTTTCCTGGTATTGCAGTAGAGCAACGGGGTCCTGAACTTTTTGTTCATTAAACATGCAAAAACCTGCTTTGTGTACTGAACCTCCAAGTCCGAATCCATGGTTTTGTGCCATATTGGGTTGGGAACGAGATCCTGCCCCAAGTAGAGGAGTTAAAGTACCAACTCTTACCTGTGATTATGAGCTTTGGGTAGTGATGACAAGATTGTGATAATAATAATAATAATAATACATTTTGGCGGCACGGCGGTCGAGTGGTTAGCGCGCAGACCTCACAGCTAGGAGGACCAGGGTTCGATTCCACCCTCGGCCGTCTCTGTGTGGAGTTTGCATGTTCTCCCCGTGCATGCGTGGGTTTTCTCCGGGTATTCCGGTTTCCTCCCACATTCCAAAAACATGCTAGGTTAATTGGCCACTCCAAATTGTCCATAGGTATGAATGTGAGTGTGAATGGTTGTTTGTCTATATGTGCCCTGTGATTGGCTGGCCACCAGTCCAGGGTGTACCCCGCCTCTCGCCCGAAGACAGCTGGGATAGGCTCCAGCACCCCCGCGACCTTCGTGAGGAAAAAGCGGTAGAAAATGAATGAATGAATGAGTTTTCCATAGCCGTGGCCATGTTCTTGAGATTTCTTCAGCCCGCCCGCCCCGTTAGCCGAGGAGTCCGGTCAGCCGTGGAGCCAGCTGCTCCGTGTAGACCTCTATCTTACAGGGGAGTACCAGGAGGTTGGAGTCTGAGGAGCGAGGGGGACGCGGGGGGATTGTGTGGATGGAACAGGTCTGTGAGATATGGGGTGTGTCAGATCATGGAGAGCTTTGTAGAACCTTGAAGTGAATACGTTGGGGAACAGGAATCCAGTGAAGGTTTTTAGGACAGGGGTAATGTTTTCCCGGGAGCGGGTGGTTGTGAGGAGGCGGGAAGCGGAGTTCTGAATATTTTGTAGTTTATTGAGGGTTTTGGAAGGTGTACCATAGAGAATACTGTTGCAGTACTCCATTCTGGAGGTATAAGCAGCCCTAAATGAGTTTCCCCCGTAGGGCGGCTGGGCTCTTCCTTAGAGATAAGGTGACTGTCATCCGGGAGAAGCTCGGAATAGATTGGGAAGTGGCTCGGGTATCTGGTCAGGATGTCTCCCGGACAGGGAAGACCGAGCTTAGCATATTCGCTTAAGAAAAACTGGCAGCATGATATTTTAAGCTGTGTAGTGAAGCCTGGTATTGGGATTATCTAGCCGAGGGCGTGTCAGTCCATGTGGAAGGAGGTTTTTCCTTCAAAAGTGGAGCAAACGATGAGCGAGATGATAGATTTTTCTCACCCTCAATGCTCATAAACAAGCTCCGGGGATAAACATCATAAAAAAGTCACTTTTACATAACCGGCGACCTTTAAATAAGCAGTATAATTCCTGCGTGCTTGTTTTTGTGTCTGTGACAGACTTCGGGGTCCTCATAGATTTCACTGTCGAGGTCCCCTTGGTCCACTCGAGCTTGTCGAGCGCTTACGAGGATCTCTCTCCTTCTCCTCTGCAATAAAAGTCGTCTCCCAGCAGGAATGGGAGCTTTAAATCAATTCCATTAGCATTCATAGTCTGAGCAAACCCAGCGAGATGTCTTTGTGCGCTCTCCACAACACTCCAGCTGCTCGCCGCCACCGCCGACTTCTACACGGCAACGCTCGGCGTCCATTCAGTCCATCAATTCAATTAAATCTACTGACTGGCTCGCCTGTGAAGGTTTAAAAGAAGTTCATCAAAATTCAAACAGTTCCCAGTAATAACAACAACATCAGGGGTCTCAAACTCGCAGCCCGCGGGCCAAATGCGGCCCGTGAGACGCGAATTTGAGGCCCCCACCTCAATACGAACGTTTAATGTTAGTGCGGCACAACGGACACAATTGACGCGATTTTGCCCCGCCCATACTGTTACCCTACCTTGTTACCCCCGCCCTGTTTTGCTTTGGATTAGCAATGAAGCTAAAGGCTTATGACGGTGGGTACAAATAAATGCAGGAAATGATTTGGAAAAAAAAAAGGTAAATACACGTCACAAGATAAAGCATCTCATCAAACATGTTGTTAAAGTTACGACGCGAGTACGATGCTAACTTGCTAATTGGGTTTCATTAATGTTTATGTTAAAGGTTAAATAACTGTTAATACTGTACATTTGAAAAAAATAATTTCTCTACCAACTGTTTGTGGTTTCTTACGTTTTTCTTATTTGCTGTTTTATTATTATTTTACTTATTTATTACTGATTGATTGATTTATTGTCTTTATTCTTAATTTGCTTATTTATTTATTATTTAGTATTTAGTATTTATTTATTTATTTATTATTTATTTTTCATCTTCTTTTGTGTATAGAAAAATAAAAATTAAGATATTTGAGAACAGTGGAATGTTTTATTAGAGATTTTCTTGTGGAAAACCGGAATTAAAGCACTGAAAAAGTGTAAGGTATAGCAGAAGCAAAAGCATTGATGATAGTTTTTTTATTTATTTTTTTCATAAATAAATAAAAAAATAATAAATTTTTAATAAATGCGGCCTGTCTTCACCCAGAACCTAGCTCCAGCGCCCCCCAGGTAAGTTGAGTTTGAGACCCCTGAACAACATTGTTAGTTTGCAATGGATCTCAATAGATTATTAGGAACTTTAATGGCAGTCACATGACCTCTGATGAATATTCTCATATCAATTTCAGCACACGTCTCCCGGGATGTCATTTCTAAAAAAGCGTCCTAAAAAGTGTAGTCACATGACCCCAATTTAGTGAGAATTTAGTGAACGAGAAACTATCTAACAAGCATCTGTGCACAGACCTGCATAGTGCATAATATATGTTTGCATCAGTAATAAAGTACATGAATACTGCATGGGCCAGTGTTGTATGAATACTTCATGTTCCTCCGTCAAGATCAGAGAGGAACCAACAGGATGTTTTGCTCGTCTATAAATACTGATTCCTTATGTTAATGTTTCCTTGGGGGAGGCTGTCAAACAAATCTCACCGCAAATGCAATTAATATGCTCCTTAAAAATCATAAATACCTCAATATTAGTCTGGAGGCCGTTTGTTTTTATTGGCATTGAACCCTTTATTTAATCACTCCTCCATCACATACTAGCCACGTTTACATGGACCTAAATATTCCAATTCCATTCGGGTTATTATTATTATTATTATTATTATTATTATTATTATTATTATTATTATTATTATTATTATTATTATTATTATTATTATTATTATTATTATTATTATTATTATTATTATTATTATTATTATAACGGAAATAATGTAACTTTTGTATACACCTCATTCCGAAAGAAAAGTGCCAATGCGAATAAATATATAATCGGATTTCCAGGGGTGGAATATTCCTTTCCCCAATCCGATTGAGGTATCTTGTACCCGCTCAAACGGAAAGTTGTCAGGGTGCGTTCTTCTTCGTGGTGTTTTTCTTCTTCTGTTGTTTATTGGCGGTTGGCAAGCAGCTTTCGTGTGCATTAGCGCCATCTGTGGAACAGAATCTAAACCAGGGGTCTCAAACTCAATTTACCTGGGGGCCACTGGAGCTAGGGTCTGGGCACGGCTGGGCCGCATCAGGTTTTCCAAAAAAAGAAAAAAAAAGCGCATTTATTAAAAACAGAAAAATATACAAACTTTTTCAGTGCTTTGGTTCTGATTTTCGACAATAAAAGCTCTGATAAAACATTCCACTGTTCTCAAATATCTTAATTTTTATTTTTCTGCACAAAATAAGATGAAAAATAAATAAACAAATCAAGAATAAAGAAAATCAATCAATCAGTAATAAATAAATATAATAATAATAATAAAACAGCAAATAATAAAAACTTAAGAAACCACATATAGTTGGTGGGTAGACAAATTATTTTTTTCAGAATAAAATGAACAAAGCATTATTAGAGCCCTGTAGACATGACAAAACACGACTATAGTCACATTTATACTCTTTTTATTTACAACATATTGCGCAACTGCAGGGTCTTGAGACACATGCTAACTCGCAAACTAGAGAGCTAGCGACCTAAACGGTAGCCTTCAAGTTATTTCCTTTAAACTTAAATAGCCAAAAACGTACCACTTCCACACGGATAGGGAGGATAACTATTAACAGTTATTTAACCTTTAACATGAACATGAATCAAACGTAATCATTTTTTCTGGGTACATGATACCATACAGCATCCATATCAAACTTGCACGGGCCGCACTAACATTAAACTTTCATATCAAGGCGGGGGGCCTCAAACTAGTGTCCTGCGGGCCACGTTTGAGACCCCTGATCTCAACCTTTCTATACGCCATTCACAAGTCCAGTTTCATTAAAAAAGAAAATCCAATTCAATACAGTTCAATTCCTCTTCTACCTCACATCGCTGACTCATTGTCACCTAATAGAAATGGTAATTACAAACAGATCCAATCGTTTCCCTGGGGGAGGGTGAGCATGCTTCGACCCGTCCATGCACCATGTTTGGTGGGTGTTGATTAATCCTATCCATCCATCTTCTATGCCGCATATCCTCAATAGACAAACAACCATTCACACTCACATTCATACCTATGGACAATTTGGAGTGGCCAAGTAACCTAGCATGTTTTTGGAATGTGGGAGGAAACCGGAGTACCCGTTATGAGGCGGTGAAGAAGGAAGTGAGGAGACACAAAAACATCCCATTTTCATGAAACATCTGGACCTCCTTATTGTGCCTCCCGAGTCCTTCCTCTCATCTCGCCCCCAGATGTGACCGTTTGATCCTTCCGTGAAAACCAATTACAAGCAGTGGGAGCACTAATTGTCTCAAACTTAATTTAAGACGCTCATTTGTTCCGCAGTCAAGAAAGCTGATCTTCAAGTGAATGTGTTGCTTTGAAATTGAAAGGCCGCTCGCTGGTGCTGATGTTGCTCCTGAAGTCGGATGCTTTGAGAGAATTAACTGGAGATCATCACAAGCAACCCTTACTCTCTTTTTCACTTACATGACTGAAATTCATCAATCAAATACAACCCTGTGTTCCATCTGCAGGCCAGACACGGCTGACTGTACGGGCGAAAGTATTGGGACATGGACAGGAAGTGATTTAACAGCTTCCACTCGTTTACTGTATATCTTTTCTCTCCGTTCCCTCGACGTTGGAAGCATATAAAAGGATAAGATGAAGAATTGCAATGTTGAAATAATATTGAGATTTTATATTTCATATATATAAAGTACAATATCAATTATCAATATCAATGTATTTATTTTAATGTATTTATTGATATGTATTCTTTTATTTATATTATTATTAATGACTGATATGCCGGAATTTATATTGCAAAAAACTCTCAATTTCCGGTACCGATATCTACCAATATCTATACTGATATATATTTATATACTATATATCGATATACTGATACCGATATATATATAATATGACATATCTCTTGTGGTGGAATGAACACATGTGGCATGCAGCATTTTTTTTTATCTGGAAAAAAATCTGATACTGGTATCAACCGATATTGCATTTTTATGCTGATATTGGGCTGATAATTATCGGCACTGATAATTGTCAGATTTCATTTTTAAATAATTATTACATTATTTGTAAATCATAAAATGTTAAGTAATTTAAAATAAATATATTGCATTATTATATGAATATTATATATTAGTAGATACATTTTAAAAAATTTAATTAATGTGGAATTTAATGTATAAATAAATGCTGTATTTTTGTATTTAGTTAGTAAAATTATAAAAAAAAATTGTAAATGTCATGGGCTGATAATTATCGACACTGATAATTGTCAGATTTCATTTTTAAATAATTATTACATTATTTGTAAATCATAAAATGTTAAGTAATTTAAAATAAATATATTACATTATTATATGAATATTGTATATTAGTAAATACATTTAAAAATGTAATTAATGTGGGATTTAATGTATAAATAAATGCTGTATTTTTGTATTTAGTTAGTAAAATTATAAAAAAATAGTAAATGTCATTTTGGTAGTTATTTGTATAATGTATGCGGTTATACCGTGTATGTATTCAGTATAATACAGTATTAATACACTATAGGTTCCTTTTGGTGAACTGGGTCGTTCTGCTTTCAACCGAAGAAGTTAGCAGTCAGATATAAAAAAAAATAGGTCAGAGAATATGTTTAGTTTTTGGCCCTCTCCTTATCTCTGACACCATATGGACGCTCGTCTCTGGCATAAATCACCGGGAATAGATTTATGCGATTTATATTCCGCATTTTTGTCTTGGGAAAACTGATAGGAGAGACGATGGAGATGCTGGAAACATCTGTCCATGAAGCTGCTAAGTGCACTTTGACTCACTTGGACTGAGATGAATGTAAACTGTGGATGCTGTGAACATTGGGAAGCTCTAAATTCACCCTGAGGTCGTATCATTTGGAATTCACTAAACATTATCAGGAAAAATACGCCTCCAGATCCCTACATCAGCTAAAAGGGGCTTTGTGTGCATTTATTTTATATTTTTATTTGATAAGAGTTGCTTTATAATTCCTTTTTTTCTCCAAACTAACTGAGAAATTCACATTTTCTATTTTTACTATGATCATTATTTATTCATGTGCATGAGTGTATTTCATGATTATTCATTTGTCTTTACTGACTGCTTGGTAGAAACCAAGCAAAGCTTTTGATACCATAGATCAGGGGTCTCAAACACGCGGCCCGCGGGCCAAATGTGGCCCGCAGGACACTAGTTTGAGGCCCCCGCCTTGATATGAAAGTTTAATGTTAGTGCGGCCCGCGCAAGTTTGATATGGATGCTGTATGGTATCATGTACCCAGAAAAAATTATTATGTTTGATTAATGTTCATGTTATTGGACAGATATGGAATAAGAGGATTAGCATTAAAATGGATTCGAAGTTACCTAAACCGAAGAGTACAGTATGTTAGTATGGGCAATTATAACTCGGAACATTTGCAAGTAACCTGTGGGGTCCCCCCAGGGCTCTGTGCTAGGACTGACATTTTTCTCTTTATATATTAATGATCTTTGTCATGTGTCAGACTTTTTAAAACCAGTTCTTTTTGCCGATGACACTAGTTTGTTTTCCTCAGGAAAAAAATCTTGATAAATTGATCCACAACGTATCATCAGAATTTTTTAAGATTAAATTACGGTTCAATTCAAACAAATTATCACTGAACATGAACAAGACAAAATGTGTATATTATTGGAAAATAATCAAAAAACAAAGAGATCAAAATTTCAATTGGAGGAGCAACAATCACACAAGTTAATGAAATCCGATTTTTAAGTGTAATTCTCGATAGAAAATTAAACTGAAAATCACATGGAAATTTTTTTTTTCAATTTTTAGCCATTTCCTAAAACTACACAGCAAAAAAAATGGCAAAAATGTTGCAATTCTCAGTAAAGCAAGACATGTTTGAACCTGTAAATCTCTTCACATCCTATATTCCACACTTGTAATGCCATATCTAATAATGATAATAATAATGATAATAACAATAATAATATTACAATGATAATAATAACGGGGGAAAACAAGACTGTGGCATGAACATAATTATATTTTGCAAAAAGGCATTTATAAGCTTTTGCTTCAGCCTACTCCTTTTGGGCTTGTGATCAGATAGTTAAATCCAAATGTAAATAATGCAAAGTTATATTTTGATTGATGTAAGAAATGCACTGTAATTTTTCATATATTTGCCCAAATAAAATTTTTAAAAAAATGCACAAACAACTAAAACCAAAACGGAGATGTCCCTGACAAGGTTCGGTCTTCATCACATGTAAATCACCTGGAAATGTATTCCAAGTCACCCAGGTGCTAAGGTCCAATTACATCTCCGCACATTTAATCAGAGTAAAACAGATACCAGCGCTAGTTTTCCCATTCCCTTTGTGAAGATGATATTCCATCATCCTGCTCATTTAATTCCCATTTGACACTTCCTTGACACTTGTATTTTTCCATTGAAAGTACACGCGCTATTCTTGGGCCTCATGAATATTCAAATCCGCCATGCACACCATGATTAGAATCAAAGTGTTTAATAATCACGTCGTCGTGAAATGCCTTTAAGCGCTTTGGAAATAAAATTTTTATTCGCAGTCTCTCCACGGATTTTATTCGTTTAGAGGCGACAATAAAACGATCAAAGATGGCTACAATTAGATAGTTACTATATAGATTCTTATTTTAGTCTTTGGTTAACAGATTCACCTGTACTATATGTGAACACATATAAGAAAACGAGCTAGCTAACAATGCACATCATTTGAGCTATAAATGTTGCATGGTTTGATATCATGCATTAACACGTACACCGATGATAACATTTATTTTGATGACAATATCACATTGTTATGCTAGTTCTGTCAACAACAGCAGCATAGATACAGCGACTCTCATTGGGGTGGCTGTATCTTCCAGCACATGAGGTCCTCAGGTGAAAAAATTCGGATGGAAAACGAGCATCTTGTTGAGTTTTGGTAGAGCTACGTATCCACTCTTCCGTCTGTGAATGATGCTGAGACGAGCGGTTAGCAAGGCGTCATTTTTTTCCACTAGATAAAAATAGTTTGTGGCGGCACGGCGGTCGAATGGTTAGCGCGCCGACCTCACAGCAAGGAGACCCGAGTTCAATCCCACCCTCGGCCATCTCTGTGTGGAGTTTGCATGTTCTCCCCGTGCATGCGTGGGTTTTCTCCGGGTACTCCGGTTTCCTCCCACATTCCAAAAACATGCTAGGTTAATTGGCCACTCCAAATTGTCCATAGGTATGAATGTGAGTGCGAATGGTTGTTTGTCTATATGTGCCCTGTGATTGGCTGGCCACCAGTCCATGGTGTACCCCGCCTCTCGCCCGAAGACAGCTGGGATAGGCTCCAGCACCCCCCGCGACCTTCGTGAGGAAAAGCGGTATAGAAAATGAATTAATGAAAATTAGTTTGTCAGGAAAATATCAGGGAGAAAATACATTCATATACATTTTAAGCATAACTTTCACTATGACACAAATGTAACCTTATACAGTAGTCAAAATATCGAAACTATGCCACAACATAAACATTCATTCATTCATTCATACCTATGGACAATTTGGAGTGGCCAATTAACCTAGCATGTTTTTGGAATGTGGGAGGAAACCGGAGTACCCGGAGAAAACCCACGCATGCACGGGGAGAACATGCAAACTCCACACAGAGATGGCCGAGGGTGGAATTGAACCCTGGTCTCCTAGCTGTGAGGTCTGCGCGTTAACCACTAGACCACCGTGCCGCGAGTAGGAATTATTATTAAGGATTATTTTCCCTTTGAGTTTATGACAGTAATGTTAAAAAAAAGGTCCACTGTGTAGTCCTTATGAAACATGGATGCAGGACACACACACACATAAATATTCTCCTCTGCAAGACTGACTTGTATTCTGTCGCTTCTGGTTCTGGATCCGGTAGAGTCAGGAGCTCACCTGATGCAACATTTACTTTGAATTCCCCCGAATAAATGAGCGCACGGCAACAGCTTGAAATAAAAATAATATTTAAATATAATGGGATTTAATGGTGAAAATCCACTCAGCCATTCAGAGTCCAGATGTGACGGGAAGCATGAAGGCGTGCAGAGAGGAGCGCACACACACACACAGTCTTGGACCCTTAAGATGTAACACACACACACCCACACACACACACACACACCCAGCCCACCACAGTGACGCATGACAGCTGCCAACATCCTCTTTTTCCATCTTGTCACACACTGATTGAGGAATTAGTTGCTAGCATGTCATGCATTGATCTTTGTCTAGCAGGCTTCTATCTCCATCCATACATTTTTTTTACAGCGCTTGAACCTATCCCAGCTGTGGCCCAATATAAAAATATCATTTAGCAAGAAAATCAGTAGTAATTTTATAAGAATGGAATCAAAATATTAAGATAAAATATTCAAATTGAATGAGAATAATTTAGCCTGAGGGCAAAGTGCAGCCAAGTGGAAACTGTGGAGTATAATTTTGGTTTTGGGATCGGGTGCGTCTCCAACGTGGTCACGCTTTGCTGTGGCAGACAGAAGCAGAAAAAGAAGGCAGACATGTTGGCCTACTTCTACTCCCACAGGGAAAAGGGCTCAATCAATAATTTAGCAGAGCGCTGGAGTGCTTGAAAGGCCATGTGTGTGCCGCTGCCTCCAACGCCCAAATCACGCTCGCACAGTCGTGTGACCCGGGATCAAGCAGTGGGCGTACGGGGACCCGACGGGATGGCTCGTTGCTGTTGGGATCGGTGACACGTTTTGGACTTGTAGACTGTAGTACTTCTCCACCCATGTGTCCTTATGGCTGCGTTTCCTTATACGTGGATCATTTAAGAATGAATGCTTCTCAGTTTTGTTATAGAGGCCAAAAAAACTATTATTAATATCAACTTATCTTTTTGTAATATTTTGACTTTAATCCCATAATATTTTGACTTTACAGCCATAATATTAGAGCTTTTTCCCTAACCTTATTTTCCAAAATTTACATTATTTTGATTTTTTGGTTCTCATTTTATGAGGTTTAAAAAAAACTAATGTTGTTTTTCTTCTATGTTAACTAAAATGACATTATTTCTCCTAATATTACAAGTTCATTCTTGTAAAATTGCAACTTTTTTCTTATTAGAATGACTTTTTTCACATTTTGACTTTATTTTCAACGTCTGCTGTTGTTATTTTTTTTAAATATTCCAGCTATTTCAATGTTCTTCTGACTTTATTCACATAATATTTTGACTTTATAGCCATAATATTAGAGCTTTTTCCCTAACCTTATTTTCCAAATTTTACATTATTTTGATTTTTTGTTTCTCATTTTATGAGGTTTAAAAAAACTTTTTCTTCAATGTTAACTAAAATGACATTGTTTTTCCTAATATTACAAGTTCATTCTTGTAAAATTGCGACTTTTTTCTTATTAAAAGGACTTTTTTCTCTTCACATTTTGACTTTATTTTCATAAATTTACAGCTGTTTTTTGTCAACTTCTGCTGTTATTTTTGAAAAAATATTCCAACTATTTCAACGTTCTTCTGACTTTATTCATATAATATTTTGACTTTATAGCCATAATATTAGAGCGTTTTCCCTAACCTTATTTTCAAAAATTTACATTATTTTGATTTTTCATTTCTCATTTTATGAGGTTTAAAAAAAACTAATGTTGTTTTTCTTCAATGTTAACTAAAATGACATTATTTCTCCTAATATTACAAGTTCATTCTTATAAAATTGTGACTATTTTCTTATTAGAATGACTTTTTTCTCTTCACATTTTGACTTTATTTTCATAAATTTGTAGTTTTTTTGTCAACTTCTGCTGTTGTTATTTTTAAAGAACTATTCCAACTATTTCAACGCTCTTCTGACTTTATTCCCATAATATTTTTATTTTATTCTTGTCACATTATCACTTTTTTCCCCCAGACAGGATTTTCCAACATAACATCTTTATTCATTATTTTTACTTGCTTCTCATTATTTTATGACTTGAAAAAAATACATATTTTAATTTTTTTCTTTAACATTTAAACTTGATACTATGAAAAATACATATTTTCCATTTTCAACGTTATTTCTATTTTCATTTTCTTCTTTGATTTTGACTTTATTTTAAATGGCCCCTGGGCCGCACTTTGGACCTCCTGGTGTACTCTATGTACAATTTTTATTATGGTGGTTTATTATGGTGAGATGGCAAATATGCCGTACTTCTCACAGGGATACACTTATGCACTCAAAATGCTCAGTGCAAAATAGTGAAGTTTGCAACTTAACACAGTCTCTGTGTCTGTTAGCTTGTCCCGCCCTCATTGTGTCGAACCAATCAGCTGCGTGTTGTATTTTAGGCGCTGATGTTTCGTAACAGGACAAAAACAAAAGCGAGACATAACACGGGTTGATATATCACAGCACAGCATAGCAATCCCGACGTGCAGCACATAGTATGCCCCCTGGTGGATGTCAGCAGTAACATAGGTACATGGTATATTAGTATATATATACATACAAGTAGTGAGGTAAAAGAGCCGCCATCATTTGCATTTTCCGCATGAATGCATAATGTATTCATCATTTTAGAAAGAATACACGTTAAGTAAGGCCACACGCATGCTGAGAGCAGTAACGCACGTACCTCACTACAAAACCAGATGAGAATCTCCTTAGAAAATATAATATATAGTGATATAAAATATAGTGATGTCACCCCTTAAAAAAAAGATGTTCATAGCAACAGTGGCGTTATGAACTTGTCAATTATTCATTGGTACCATAAAAAGATGATGAAAAAAGGGAGAGAATTAATGATAAGCCCCACCTTTAGCCGGGCTATCAATTTGTTACCATCAATAATTCAGCACAATCTTTGTGGATCGGACCGGATGACATCCCGTTATGATCACACTGCTCTGGGCTTAAAGGGGACCTATGATGCTTTTTCGACTTTTCTGACCTATAAATGTAGTTAGAATGTTGTAGTATCCTGTTAAACCATGCCAAAGCTTCAGATAATGAGGTTTGTACATTTACATACAAGCTGAGTTGGACCAATCACAGCAGAGTGGGCGTGCCCAGAAGCAGGCTACAGATGTAATAAATTCAAACAGACCGTTTTGGAAATCTAAGGAAATACAGCTGGAATAGGTGCAGGTTCTGGAAGATATAGAGAGCTTTTTGTGCAGGTTATTGTGTGCAGCTGCTCTATAGGAGTTCATAATTCAATACAACAGCGCTGAAAATTAGCATAAGAGGTTCCCTTTAAGGAAGAAATACACAATGTTTTCTAAAAAAGAAAAAAAATACACAACTTTTAAATGGAGAGTATTTCATCTGAAATATACAACCTTTTCTATAAAAAATAATAAATAAACAAAAACATTAAACTTTTTTCATGAATAAATATTTTACAAATATTTCTGTAAAATATACAACTTTTTAAATAGAAAATGTTTTTCTGTAAAATATAAAATTTTATATAAAAAATATTTTTTTTCTCAAAAATAAACAAAATTTGAAATAAAAATAAATAAATACAAAATTAAAATAATACAAAATAATACAAAATAATAAATAAAACACATTCATAATAATGAATACATAATTTTGTAAAATTTACAACTTCTTAAATACAAATATCAGGGCTATCAATTGATTAAAATATTTAACTGTGATTAATCACATTTTGGTAACAAGTAATTAATCGTAGGGATGTAAATCTCTTTTGAGAAATCTTGAGCCTTTTTCATTAAAATATATGACTTTTTTTCCCTTAAATTTACAAATGAGGTCTTAAACATAAACAGCAGTTCCCTCAAAAATAGAAGAAAATTTATCGCAATACTTTTTTCTCAAAAAGTTATTTCCCAGAAAATATGATATTTCAAAAAATATTGTGAGTATAATATTTATTGTGATAGTTAACTTTTTTCTCAAAAGTGTATTTAAAAAACTCCCGCCATTCACAAAAAATTCACTTAAAAAAAAAAATTCCAAACCTAGATCAGCTATTTACATCTGCACTAAAATGGATCCTGCCTTCTCAGTCACTCACACTATGGGGCCACTTTGAGGACGGCGGGGACACTTTGAGGACGGCCCTTTTCTGTTCCCGGTGCACAAAGCAAGGTCATTAGAGGCCCGCTTGGGGGAGTTGGGTGTGGAAGAAGTGGACCAGCTCCAGTGAGCTCACAAATGGACACTCCAATATCTTGTCAAAAGTCTCCCCAGAAGGGTGGAAGCTGTTCAAGCTTTCATCAGAGGAAGACATTTCTCATTTAGAGGAAGAGCGTTTTTGTAGTCCACTTGCGTGTCGGACAGGCCGCTCCATCTGTCAGGAGCTCAGCGAGACATGAAGGACGGCACACAGTGAGAGGCTACAAAAAAAAAAAAAAACCCTGCAGCCATATTTATTTAACACACACCTGACAGCAGAACCCCTGATGCTGACCCTTCGCTGTCATCGTGTGTGTTCCATTTTTGAGTCTTCTCTTTTCGTTCTCCATCAAGCGGCCTAATTAGTCTCTGCGTCACGTTTGATGTGACGAGCAAAGCAGCCAGTTGAGGACTCGTTGACGTTGTCGAAGATAACGACCATTGGGGTTTACCTCCATCAGGGATGTAGCGGTCGGAAACACAGAATCGCATGGATCCTCGACATCGAGGGTGTCCAAAATGCGGTTCAGCGAGCATCTGAGTATTAACGCTGCATGTTGAATTGGTTTTAGAAAAGGATGAGTGTCAGCGAGGTGTATGGAGACAGGATGTTACGTAACATTCAAAGCAGTAAGACTCCAGCGTCACTGTTTGTGTATTAGCAAAGTTAGAACTAGCACACATAAAACTTTGCCTGTACGCTTAAACTGGAACAGATTATTTCTATTTACAACATTTCCCAACAAATATGAGCCTCCAAACATATTCCAATGTCTGGAAACTTAAAATAAATCGCAACATGTATAGTTTAATAATGGAAAATAGTACAAGAGACTCATTATAAAGTAATACAGAAGCTATGAGACAGGCTGCAAACTTTGATGAGCTCACATGAAGATAAGAGGAATTAAGAATGAAACGGCAATAAAGGAATGTCATAAGTGAGCCATATTAAAGATCTACTGATGTTGAATAACTCCAAAAAATAATAAAATTGGCTTTAACGGCAATAACGATGGCTGAGCATACAGAAGACTTTTATTTCCTTTTCATAATAAAACAAACTTCCACAGTTTAAGTCGTTCACTGGAGTCCCAAAGCTTTAGAAATGACTTTGGAACCTTTTCCAGACAGATTAATCTCAATTAATCTCAGTTAAGTTATGTTTTAACCAGCGAGCGATCACTTTTTCACACAGATGTCACAAAAATGTATTTGAAAACTGTATGACTTTCTTTTAAATAGAAAGCATGTAACTGTTTTCTGTCAAATACACACCTATTTGTGAATCATATTTGTAGTTATAGTTATAGTTATTGTGTAGTTGTAATTTAATAATTTTATAATTTTATAATTTTATAATTTTATAATTTTATAATTTTATAATTTTATAATTTTATAATTTTATAATTTTATAATTTTATAATTTTATAATTTTATAATTTTATAATTTTATTATTTTATTATTTTATTATTTTATTATTTTATTATTTTTTAAATAATATGCCACTTTCCTATCAAAGATATAGATTATTTTCTCCTATAGAGCAGCTACACACAATAACCAGCACAGAAAGCTTTCTAGATTTTCAGAATCTGCACCTATTCCACCTGTTTTAATGTATTCCATCCACGACCCGCCTCCAGGCACGCCCACTCCACTGTGGTTGGTCACACTCCCAAGTGCTCACAAGGACTTCCAGATAGCTGTTTGATAATAAATGTCAATTTGTCTTTTAAAAATATTGTCTTTTAACATACAGCCATATGTGTTGGAGCCCGAATCCAATCCGAAAGTAGAGATTGGACAGTCCCATTTAACGTTTTCTACAATATCGGGGAAAAAATGTAACGTGGTCATTACATGTAGAGCCATGAATTTTGGTGGGAAATTGCCATTTGCAACTCCAGAATCGGTCAGCTTGTAATTTGCATCCAGCTCCCTGTATGCACACTCTATAATGTTACACAGTTTGGACACTAATACAGTATATATTGTTACTTACTGTTTGCATGTTGGGTTACTTGGCCACTCCAAATTGTCCATAGGTATGAATGTGAGTGTGAATGGTTGTTTGTCTATATGTGCCCTGTGATTGGCTGGCCACCAGTCCAGGGTGTACAGCTGCCTCTCGCCCTAAAACAGCTAGAATAGGCTCCAGCATACCCGCGTGGGTCCCTAGTGAGGTTATACTACATTTTTGTACATTTATTGAATTAGCAGCAAGCTCAATGTTGACCTCTGTTCCACCTCCCTCATCACCACCATCATTACCATTCCCCTTCCTCCATAGAAACAGAGGAGGGAGGGGGGCGCGGGGGGGGGGGGGGGGGGGGGGGTTCTGTGCTGCAGGGGTAGATCGACTCTGACTTTGAAACATTTAAGTCAACGCGGAGCAGGCGGGTGTGTCTTTCTGTTTCTCATGTGGTGTGCGGCATCAAACCACCGACATGTTTCTCTTTCTCGTCACGTTCCGCTTCTGCGACGACGTTTGAAGCTCAGGGAGGAGAGGATGATTGACGTGTGTGTGTGTGCCTTCCTCGGTGACTTGTTTGTGTTTGTGCCTGAAATAGACCAATGAGTGTCGTTGCAGTAAGACAGGTGCATTGTAGGACATAGCCTGTATTTATTGTCCATGTGGACAGATGGACAACACGGGGGCCGCCTTCACGTACGTTCACTGCAGTGGTCTTAAACACATTCTGTGTGCAGTCTGGGGGAGGCCACACCCACTTTACTGCAGAACATTCGGATGTTGAACAGACACACACACACACACACACACGGCTGACATTTCAGCATTTAGTTCCTATCCAAGAATTCAATAGGTATAATTTATGTAGTATGTGAAACAAAGATGTCAATCATATATCACATATGCTGTATGTCAAAGTAATTCACCCCATGTTGGAAATTACACCTGCTTGCATAAACCGTCAAAGGTAGATAATCTACAAAAGAAATTCCAAAAAAATAAATTCATATAAATATAATTCTCACAAACTATCATTGTGACTAACATTCATCCATCCATTTTCTGCGTGCTGGAGCCTATCCCAGCTGTCTTTGGGCGAGAGGCAGTGTACACCCTGGACTGGTGGCCAGCCAATCACAGGGCACATATAGACAAACAACCATTCACACTCACATTCATACCTATGGACAATTTGGTAATGGTAATGGTAATGGTTTAATTTCATTTGAACATGCATCAGATTACAATTGAATGCATCACATAATCAGTCCACAGTTCCACATGTCCAAAAGGAGTAGGAAGAAGCAAAGCTTATTAAATCCTACCCCTCCATCTGGTACTTTTACAATCAGTAACTGTTACATTTGTTCACTTCCTGCTTTCCATTTGGAGTCGCTAATTAACCTAGCATGTTTTTGGAGTACCCGGAGAAAACCTACGCATGCACCGAGAGAACGTACAAACTTCACACAGAGATGGAAGGTGGAATTGAACTCGGGTCTTGTAGCTGTGAGGGTGTGCACTAACCACCCCAACACTGTTCAGCCCTCAAACAAATAAATGATATAGTTAGTATGTATAGCAGTATAAACTGCTATGGTCTGTGATGATAAACCATGCAATTAAACATGAAATGATGTACAGTATGGAGTGGATATAGTATATAATAGTATGAAGCGTATTGTTAAATGAATAAAAGTGTCAATCAAAAGCGAGCATCATTATCTTTGGCTTTACAGATGTCACTAGATGCTGCAGGTGTACTGAATGAAGTATTATTTACTCCGTCTAAATTCGCCATCTCCGCTTTTCATCATTTCCACGCGTCACAAATCAAACACGTTGAAATTGGAGTTATGAATGAGGCCACCTGGGTCCCGCTCTCACACTCAGACCTTTGTGCTCGTCATCTTGCGGACCGTTCCGATGAGGCGTGATGACAAGGATTGCACAGAACAAAGAGGGGGTGCGGGGGTGCAATGGGAGTATTTTAGGGGAGCCATATGTAAAAAGATCAGTCTTGAGTTTGTTTGCTAAATGAATTGAACTTAATTACCAACAATATCACTGACTGTGGTGGTGTGAATGGTTGTTTGTCTATATGTGCCCTGTGATTGGCTGGCGACCAGTCCAGGGTGTACCCCGCCTCTCGACCGAAGACAGCTGGGATAGGCTCCAGCACGCAGAAAATGGATGGATGGATGTTAGTCACAATGATATTTTGTGAGATTAATTGCTTGAAGAGAATGATATTTGAGTGATGGACAGTTTACCTTACTAATGTCTACAGAATGTTAAACCGAATGTTTAATAAACAATTCATTCAATTCCACCCTCGGCCATCTCTGTGTGGAGTTTGCATGTTCTCCCCGTGCATGCGTGGGTTTTCTCCGGGTACTCCGGTTTCCTCCCACATTCCAAAAACATGCTAGGTTAATTAGCGACTCCAAATTGTCCATAGGTATGAATGTGAGTGTGAATGGTTGTTTGTCTATATGTGCCCTGTGATTGGATGGCCACCAGTCCAGGGTGTACCCCGCCTCTCACCTGAAGACAGCTGGGATAGGCTCCAGCACGCCCGCAACCCTCGTGAGGATAAGCGGTATAGAAAATGGATGGATGGATGTTAGTCACAATGATATTTTGTGAGATTATTTGCTTGAACAGAATGATATTTGAGTGATGGACAGTTTACCTTACTAATGTCTACAGAATCTTTCTCTTGGAACTCTACCTTGGAGGCCATTTTTGTCCTGTAGCTTTCCTTCACAGGCCTTTACTGAGACAAATGAGGCCTGCGGTTCTTGTTGTGGGGTCTTTTGTGACCTCTTGGATGAGTTGTCGCTGCGCTCTTGGGGTCATTTTGGTTGGTCGGCCACATCTGGGAAGGTTCACCACTCTTCTATGTTTTACCATTTGTGGATGATGGCTCTCACTGTGGTTTGCTAGAGTCCCAAAGCTTTAGAAATGGCTTTATAAACCTTTTCCAGACTAATAAATCTTAATTAATTTCAGTTAAGTTATGTTTTAACAGTGGTGCAATCCCTTTTAAAAACATTTAAACATTTAAAAACTGCATCTGGTGTTCAGTTGTGTTATCATTGGCTGCTGTTTACATTTATTTGATGATATGAAACAGTTTTTCCACAACATTGAAACAAAAATGCGTCTACAATTTCTCTCAAAAACCTCATGAAAATCCAAATCCCGCTGTAAACATAGCCACTAGCCCAAACAACAAAAACATATTTATGTATGGGATTTAGAGTGAATACATTAGCATGTTGTTCATTTTCTCATTATGTATTAGAATTAGAAAGCCTTCATGGATCCCCGAGGGGAGAAGTCTAGTTATGAAACCGTGGATGAAAACCTGTGTGCAGTAGGGAGGGACTGTGTCCACCGTGTACATTAGAACCGTCAGCTTGGTTCCGCTCCAACAGCACGCCTCAATTAAAACACCATAAATTGTTATTAGGCTTGGATTCGCTCAGTCAGTCTGTCTGCGTCTGCTCACTGTAGCCTGTTGGGATGCAAAAGCAGGAAACAATTCCATAAGAGATGGGAAAATTGCACCTGAATTGCCCACTTCTCCCTCAGGACTGCGGAAGATGGATTTACTTATTATGGTGCATGTGCTTGCCAATGCGGATCAATACGTCCCGGTGCGAGTGCAAAGTCTGTCCCCGGAAAACCTCGCCATGCTGGCCTACAAACCAGGCGGCATAAATTGGAAGCAAACCAAAAGGCATCGACGTCCCACCTTCCCTATGAATGGTGAGGCAGAAATTTAGCACGTTAATTAACCGCAAATAGCTTTGCACTTTCTTCTGTGTTCTGCATAATAGCCTCATTTCAACCTGCCACATCCGAATGGTCTCATAAACACAATTAGCTTTTAATTGTGGCCCAGAAACCTTGTAGGGAAAGTAGCATGCGGTAACAGGAAGTGGTTTAGGCCATTAAAGCAGGCTTTTGCATGCACAGCCATACATAGTAGTACCTGTATACCTGCATATGAAAAAAAGAAAAAATAGGGAAAGTAAGGGAATATTTTTCTGGGAAATTAAGGTTAAAAAAAAAAGCAAAATAAAAGACAATGAGGTTAAATAATTCATATTTTCAGGGAAAATCTGGAATTTTTTCTGGATAAATTAGTAAAAATAAGGGAAATTTCTGGAAAAATGTGCGCAATTCAGGGGAAAAAATTACAGAAAAAAATAAGGGAACTTTTTCAAGGAAATTCCCCTGTCAAAAATAGGGACATTTTTCTGGAAAATTAAAAGAAATACAATTTTTTTTCGAGACAAATAAAGGACATTCTCAGAAGGGAAATAATGGAATTTTTACTGCAAAAAATAAAGGGAAATTGAGAGAAAAAAATCTATGGAAAAATAGGGAAATTTGTCTGTAAAATTAATAGAAAATAAGTTAAAATAAAGCAATTTTTCTGAGAAAATAGGAGATTTCTTTCTAGAAAAAAAAGAACAATTTTCAAAAAAAAATAAAGAAATAAGGACTGTGGACTTTCTAATGCACGATGACGTCATGCAACCTGCAAATACACACTTATATATTTTTTTTTTCTCTCAAAAATTAAGAGAAATACATTTTTTTGTAGACAAATAAAGGACATTCTCAGAAAAAACAAACGGAAATATTGGATTTTTTACAGCAAAAAATAAAGGGAAATGGAGAGAAAAAAATCTATGGAAAAATAGGGACATTTTTCTGTAAAATTAATAAAAAAAACAAGTTGAAATAAAGGAATTTTTCTTAGAAAATAGGAGATTTCTTTCTAGAAAAAAAAGAACAATTTTCGAAAAAAATAAAGAAATAAGGACTGTGGACTTTCTAACGCACGATGACGTCATGCAACCTACAAATACACACTTATATTTTTTTTTCTCAAAATTTAAGAGAAATACATTTTTTTCCTAGACAAATAAAGGACATTCTCAGAAAAAACAAAAAGAAATAATGGATTTTTTACAGCAAAAAATAAAGAGAAATGGAGAGAAAAGAATCTATTGAAAAATAGGGAAATTTTTCTGTAAAATTAATAGAAAATAAGTTGAAATAAAGTAATTTTTCTGAGAAAATAGGAGATTTCTTTCTAGAAAAAAAGAACAATTTTCGAAAAAAATAAAGAAATAAGGACTGTGGACTGTGGACTTTCTAATGCACGATGACGTCATGCAACCTGCAAATACACACTATACTATACACACACACACACACACACATATATATATATATATATATATATATATATATATATATATATATATATATATATATATATAAGGAAGTCCGCCTCTCTGTGACATCACAAAGGGGCAGTTTTACCACGCCTTTTGAAACCGAGCGTTCAGAGCCATCCCAAATTTCTTTCAAGGCTCACTTCCAAATGCGCAAACCTCATTATCTGAAACTTTGGTATCGTTTAAAACAAGAATACAACATTCTAACTACATTTATAGGTCAGAAAAGTGGAAAAAGCATAATAGGCCCCCTTTAAAGTATGATACAGCATACTAAACAGGAGGGAGTCGGGTCAGTATGGGGGAGGTAATCTTTTATTCTCAAATAGAATACTTCCGTGAGTACACTTCAATCAGTACATTGTGTACTTACCCGCTTCTTCTTCTTTTCATCATTGGGTGAGCATTGCCACCAATATTTACATCATATCTGCCATCTTTCTGTCGCTTCTGGATTGTAGAATAATTAAAAACCAATTTGTCATGAGTGTATAGTCTTATGGAGAACATGTGTGCGATGTTTCATCCTTATCTCCACACAGCCTTCATTGTGACGCTTCCATTTGCAGAAGTGGAGGTGCAGCATTACGCGGTGATGGAGCACTCACCTTGTTCCAAGCCGAGCACTCGTATCAGCACTTTATGGGCTTCTTTTTTTCTTTTTTTTTCTGTGAGAATAGCACAGAGCTTTGTAGCTCACAAGCGCCCGGGAAGTCTCTTTGTACATTATCTCGGTGCTCCACACCTGCCTTATCCTGGCTGCTGAGGGGCTAATAAATATACCTGCACGTGCCTGGAACACCTTCTTGCAAGCACAATCCCATTTGCAGCCCGCAGCTTTATCACCTCCGTGTCCTGTCAGTCTTCTCATGCAACACCGCGTCCTGTTTTGTGTCAGGAAGACTGAAAAGGTTCCCAATGAATCCCATTTGGTTGAGCACAGTGGCGCTCGGCCAACTGGGGCACATCCATCAGGATTTAGCACCTGGATGATGACCCTCTTCTACCCGACTGTCAATACATCTCACACCTACAGGTGGCTTCCGCCCACCAGCACTCCATAGTCCTCCCTTATGGAAAAAAAAATATTGCAGTATATTGGCAAATATAATGCAATGTATTAGGAAATATATTTCCATATATGGGATCTTATGTTTATATTTTCTAATATATTGCAATATATGCATGGATCATATATGTGTATATATTGATACATAATACAAAATATCTTGCGATCAAGACCAAAAAAGGACTATATTTTTACATATATACAATTGCATATAATTTGGGATATATAAACTCATATATTATATATTTGGATTTAATATATTTCAATATATTGAAAGCGGCAATCATTTGTATATTCTGCAATATATTGCCATTACATGAATATATAATATATTGTATAATATATGTAGAAAAATATATTATTCCATGTATTTATAATATATAATGTATTGGAAAATATAATGAAAAAATAATATATTATAATATAATACAATATATTTAAAGTAATATATTGATAAATATATTTTATTGGGGAAATTAAGGTTTAAAAAAATGTGAAAAATAAAAGACAATGAGGCTAAATAATTCATATTTTCAGGGAAAATCAGGAATTTTTTCTGGATAAATGAGAAATTGGTAAAAATAAGGAAGATTTCTGGAAAAATGTGCGTAATTCAGGGAAAAAAATTACAGGAAACAAATAAGGGACTTTTTCATAAAAATAAAGGAAATTCCTCTGTCAAAAATAGGGACATTTTACTGGAAAATTAAGAGAACTACAATTTTTTTCTATAAATAATAAAGGACAATAAAGGACATTCTATAATGAATAATTAATGGATAGATAATGGATTTTTTTACTGCAAAAAATAAAGGGAAAATTTTAATTTCTGTAAAATTAATATAAAATAATTTTAAATAAAGGATTTTTCTGAGAGGAGATTTCTTCCTAGAAAAATTTTGAACATTTTTTGATATTTTTAACTATATGTCTGTTGTTGCCAGGCAGAATTGGCGGAAGATAATCATTTGCAGCCTCAAAGCACGATGAAAAATGTTCATAAGCCAGTCACGCTCACTGTGCTCTTTTCAGATAAAGGATAGGGAGAGTCGGCAGGCTGACTATATGTTTTCTTTAGTCTTCCAGTCTTCCAAGTGTCAGAATGAGGACATTAAACATATCACATGCTGCCAATTCATGTTGAAATGGTGATAATAAGTATAATTTGCCGTGAAAAGGTTGCATGACTGGAACAGGACACAGTGAGGACGTGTTTGCTTTCGTAGAACAAACCCAAACAGCTCAATTTCTCTCCCGCCCCGCGCCTCATATACATTTAGATTGTTTTGGCCTTCACGTCCCATGGCGTCTTTGATTCCGCCGTCAATCTCGCCGCTAATCATTCCCCAAGCAGCCTCTGCTTTGTCATGCCGGGGACGCTGAAATCAAACTGACGCCTCCCTCCTGCTCCTGGTATGTTGATGTATTCACAATGGCTTGGCAGCCAGTGAAAAGCACCGTGCCTTCCCCTCTGATCCCTCTCATCCTCTGCGCCCCTTCCATGGAAAAAAGCACACAAAACCCAAGCGTCCTCAGCTAGCGATCCACTTCCAGCATGGAGGCAGCTCACAGTGGGATTATGTCATGATTAGGCACCACAATCAAAGTCGAGCGCTCGGCGGTGAGCAGCATAACATCTTAACCTTGAAAGACCTTCAGAGGCAAAAATGAGCGTGGAAAAGGGCCAGAGAGTCAAAGCTGTGTGTGCAGCGCCCTCTGTTGACGACACTGAGGACGGGTGAGTCGACTTTGTATGTTGTTTGAATTTATTCTTTTCGCTCTACTAACAAATGATACTTAATTTTGAAGGGTCGGAAGTACTCCTTGTATTTCCGGGTTAGTGTGTGTAGATCGCTGCCGTTTTGACAAGTTAATATGTATCGGCATAATGAATCAGCACAACAAGTTTACAAACATTTAACATACAAACAAATAACTGCTTTTGTCACATTCAAGCTTTAACTTTCCTCCGTTAGACGACCTCCGTGCCTTCAAGACTCTAAAAAAAATAATAACTCGTTATGGTTGAAGAATATTTTACTAGAGAAACTGTATTTTGCGTGTTAGCTTATCTGCTTCTGCTATGAAAATAGCAATAACTAAATAACTAAAACAACAACAAACAGTCCATAAATAAACTATTGAGCTCATTGTTATTCTTCCATTTCTTTTTCTGTTGTAAAATCGTTTATGGTGCGTGTAAATATTATTTAGAATATTATGACTATTGTGTTGTTGTGATAACTGCAATAAAAAGATGTTGTTTAACTCTCCAGTCTGGTGCCTATTTCGTGCACCGAGTGTTACAATATTGAGAATGTATTTGTGTCATTCAAAGAGTCATTTGCAGATTGTGGATTGTGGAAAGAAAACTGTAAACATGACAACACTTGAATCACTTCCAGCTGGTCTCATTAGGAATTCAAACAGGAAGAATCTCAATGGAGAGACCCTGAACGCCACATCAGGTAACTTTCTGGGAAATTCTAAAGAAATGAACCAATCCTGTGCTGTATGAAAAATAATTCGCATTTTCTATCATTCTAATTAAAGTCATCAAACATCCAAATTTGTTTGAATGCTTTGAATAGTTATGCTAATCACATATTCCCGTCTTTCAGCGGATTTTTGTCATCTGCTAATTGGCTTTGTAACAAAAAACAAAAAGCGCGTTCAAATTTAGTAATTCTCACACTGTAATTCTTCTACATTATTCATTTTCGTCTTTTAACATGTTAACATTTATTTCGAAGAGTCGGAAGCATTGATGTACTTCCGGGTTAGTGCCCGTGCTGCCGTGCGTATCCGCTAGCTTAGCTTTGTGGTGTTGCAGTGGTTTTGACTGAAATAATCATGTCTTTGGAGATTGAATCCGTAGAGTGAGTATTCAAAGTTTTAACAAGCTAATTGCATTCATTGAAAGATGAAAACACCCGTTTCTTACAAGAATTAATTCAAGCTTTGTAAATGAGGCTCGTCTCATTTCGGCGCTAGTGTTAGCAACCCAGGCTAAGCTAACACGCAAAAGTTGGCGTCAGATGAGTTTTTTTATTGCATGGCGCGTAAAGAGAATGGCTTATTATTTGCACTTAGGTCGGATGTGTTTTAGAAGTATTTCGGTGACTAGAATTAACAGGACAGTAATGATACAGAATTTGACTGCCATTAGCTTAGGCTACCACTGGGTCCGCTTGTGAGATGTACAGTAGAGGTGGGCGATACTACAAATCTTAGTATTTATCCCTTAAAGATAATTTTTCTTTAATGTGGTTTTAGGTAATTACAAATGTATTAACACACATATTTTAATTTAAATATTTAATATAAATAATAGAAGACAATATAACAGTTTTAACAAGATACTACAATTATTCGTTTCTATTATTATACATCCACCGGTACCCTGGTCTGGTAATGAAGGTAATTTCCGGATCTGGCACCCTCCTTATATCTGTCCACCTCCGAAAAAGATGGACAATTGTCCATAACCAGATCTGCTCCACTAATTTAACTGTCTTTAACTTTGTCAGCGTGGTCCGTCTGATCATGCAGTACCTGAAGGAGAACAACCTGCACAGGTCGCTGGCGACCCTCCAGGAGGAGACCACCGTCTCTCTGAACACGGTGGACAGCATTGACAGCTTTGTGGCCGACATCAACAGCGGACACTGGGACACCGTGCTCCAAGCCATCCAGTCCCTCAAGCTTCCTGATAAGACTCTCATAGACCTTTATGAACAGGTCAGCCTCTGACATTTTTATTATGTGTAGTGAATGAGTGCTTTCACATGCAGTTAATCTTAACTGGTATTGCTTCTTCATTATCATTGACTGAGTTTCATGTCCACATTTGTGTGTGTTATTTAGGTGGTGTTGGAACTAATTGAGCTGAGAGAGTTGGGTGCAGCCCGTTCTCTCCTCAGGCAAACGGACCCAATGATCATGTTGAAACAGACGCAGCCCGAGCGGTACATCCACCTGGAAAACCTGCTTGCTCGTTCCTACTTTGATCCCCGGGAGGTGAGGAAGATTATTATTATTATGAGGAAGCATTATCATCATCATAATCATCGGTAGGAGACGGAGCGTGACACTTTGGAGTGACGTTTATTCTCTTGAATCGCTGACCTACAGGCCTATCCGGACGGCAGCAGTAAAGAGAAACGGCGGGCGGCCATCTCTCAGGCTTTGGCGGGAGAGGTCAGCGTGGTGCCACCGTCCCGTCTTATGGCTCTGCTGGGCCAGGTAAGACCAGCAAGATCAGCTAAAGAGAAGCTGAATAAGTAGTCATGCATGAGAGATTTGAGCCATCTGATGTGGGCATCAACAAGGTTGAAGGTTGATATTTCAGGCCCAATAAGATAATTTCTTGGTAGAGGAGACACTCTGTTCTGAGTTAGGTGGTCATATTTGGGAACAATAGTTCCCAACAATAGAAATTAGTTACAATAGCCGGTTTATGTCCTTATTACTGGTGCTTTTCTAGAGGATCTTGGTCCTATTCCATCTTGTACGACTTCTGGTTTGACTTGAGTTGCAAAGTAAACAATTTTTTGTTATTATATGACAATTGATTGTGTTGATGACCATTTTCACGCTTCCCATCAGTCTCTCAAGTGGCAGCAGCATCAGGGTCTCCTTCCCCCCGGAATGACCATTGATTTGTTCAGGGGTAAAGCCGCCGTCAAAGACGTAGAAGAAGAACGTTTCCCCACCCAGCTCAGCAGACACATAAAGGTAGAGACTTCTGCTGTGTCAATTCCTGTACCGTAATGTCAGTCAGGATATTTCTAAATAATCCTCTCCTCCTTACAGTTTGGCCAAAAATCCCATGTAGAATGTTCCAGATTCTCCCCGGATGGCCAGTACTTGGTCACAGGCTCTGTGGACGGCTTCATCGAGGTTTGGAACTTCACTACAGGCAAAATCAGAAAGGTAAAGGGATAATCTCTCACATAATGACATTAAATGTCCATTTTATTTACTTTATTTTATGAGCCTGACTCATTAAAGCCATATCCCTACAAACACTCAAACGCTTTCATGTGAAAAGACAATGAAGCTAAATAATTTATATTTTCAGGGAAAATCAGGAATTTTTTTCTGGATAAATGAGAAATTAGTAAAAATAAGGGAAATATCTGGAAAAATATGCGCAATACAGCGGAAAAATTACAGAAAAAAATCAGGGAACTTTTTCAGAAAAATAAAGGAAATTCCTCTGTCAAAAATAGGGAAATTTTTCTGGAAAATTAAGAGAAAATAATAAGAAAATCTAAAAAAACAAAGGGAAATAACAGATTTTGTACTGCAAAAAATAAAGGGAAATGGAGAGAAAACGTAGGGATAGGGAAATTTTTCTGGAAAATTAATAGAAAATAAATTGAAATTAAGGAATTTTTCTGAGAAAATAGGAGATTTCTTTCTAGAAAAATAAAGAACATATATATATATATATATATATATATATATATATATATATATATATATATATTATAGATAGATACACACATAGATATATATAGATGGATTGAAATGTTTGAACACCGGAGTGGGGGGGGTATATGTTTTTGATAATAAAATAACAGTGTTTTTATGGACTGTTCTGTGTTTTAAGGATCTGAAGTACCAGGCTCAGGATAACTTAATGATGATGGACGACGCAGTGTTGTGTATGTGCTTCAGTCGAGACACAGAGATGTTGGCCACCGGGGCCCAAGATGGAAAGATCAAGGTGGACCATTTTGTTTGTTTCCCGCTCACCCAGAAGCAAAGCTGACCTTTTAGTGTGTCCTGCTTGTATGTCTGTAGGTGTGGAAGATCCAGAGCGGTCAGTGTCTGAGGAGGTTCGAACGCGCGCACAGCAAAGGAGTCACGTGCCTCAGTTTTTGTAAAGACAGCGGCCAGATCCTCAGTGCCTCCTTTGACCAGACCATCAGGTAGGAATTAAGAGTACAAGCTAGTAGTACTAAGGAGCTAGTAGTAAGACTACATGTTGATGTTCCTCATTAGAATAGCTTTTAAAACTCCAAAGTAACCATGCATGATTTCATGATTGTGTTGTATTCTTTTTTATCAGGATCCACGGCCTGAAGTCCGGCAAGTCCCTGAAAGAGTTCCGCGGTCACTCCTCATTTGTCAACGAGGCCACCTTCACCCCCGACGGTCACCACATCATCAGCGCTTCTTCTGATGGCACTGTCAAGGTAGACCGGCGCTCCTCTCCCCTTTTTTCCCGACGTATATCCCGTCAAATGCGTTTTTAAATGTGAAGCCGTCGCATCCTCTCGCCTGCCAGGTGTGGAACATGAAGACCACCGAGTGCAGCAGCACCTTCAAACCTCTCGGCTCGTCCGCAGGCACCGACATCACCGTCAACAACGTCCTCCTGTTGCCCAAGAACCCTGAGCACTTTGTGGTGTGCAACCGTTCCAATACGGTCGTCATCATGAACATGCAGGGGCAGGTGTGTACTGCGTGCCCGCACACACTTGTCATGGCTACATTGTTCTCGCACGGTGGAGTGGTGGTCAGCATGTTGGCCACACAGTCAGGAGATCTGGGTTTGAATCTCAGTTGAACATCTTTGTGGCGTTTGCATGGATGTTTACATACTAATACACATGCAAAATAATACTACTTTATACGAATTTAATACCTGCAAGGCATGCTGGGAAGGCCATGTGCACACTTCCCCAACAGTAAGTTGCCTGGCGGGTTCTCTGTCTACATCCGAGTTCCATTCCTACAAAGGTAAAATACAATAATTCATTTAAAGATGTATAAAAAAGAAATCACAATTCCTTACTTTTACTTTACTTCACTTTCCATTTGTGTACTGTATCTTCTTTTAATGTATATATTTAACATTTTTCATTTTAGCCATGAGAGTTAAGTATAAGAAGGCACAACTTAATTTAGAACCTGTATATTTTACAGTAATGTAATTTACCATCTTCACCGCCAGGTGGTGCAGTTTAGCAGTTGTGATTTCTTAAAGCAGTTGTGATTTCTTAACAGAAAATGGGCAAACCTGCTTGGAATACATACATAATGGTTCCCTGTCATCTATTGTTTCTTTTCAGCATGTTACAATCTCATTTAATTTGATAAAATAATTATGTTCAATGTGTAGATATTTGCATACATAAAACTATATAAACTATAAAACTGTTCTTAAACATGCTTGAATTTCACTCTGAAAATATGCAATATTTTGTACATCTTTTGCTTCCAGATCGTCAGGAGCTTCAGCTCTGGTAAGAGGGAAGGCGGTGACTTTGTGTGCTGCACCCTGTCTCCTCGTGGCGAGTGGATCTACTGCGTGGGCGAAGACTTTGTGCTCTACTGTTTCAGCACCGGCACCGGCAAGCTGGAGAGAACGTTGACGGTAAGCGTTGATGTCTTGAAGTCTTGGAGCTATGCAAGGTCAGGGTTTACTGAAATCTCCTTCACCCCCCTCGCAGGTCCACGAGAAGGATGTGATCGGCATCGCCCATCACCCCCACCAGAACCTCATCGCCACTTACAGCGAGGACGGCTTGCTGAAGCTCTGGAAGCCGTGAAACTTGATCCGCTGCATGTGGACTCTTGTGATCGAGTTCTTAATGTGACAACGCCAGCGTGTCGGCGCCTGGACGAGAGAAAAGAAGAAGAACGGAATACAAACGGCAACTTTCACCTCACGTTGGTGGACTTTAGCAGGTGTCCTCTTCAGCTGGCGGTATTTTTCCGATTGATTTTACAGTCTGATGTCCATGTGGGACTTCAAGATTTTGCTTTTTGTAAATATTTTTTTAGGACATTTTTTCCACCACCCCCAAGAAGATGCGGCTCAATAGTGTATTTTTTTCCACAGCAATGTAGAACTCATTGTTCTACATGATACATTTCCAACAATGATTCATTCTATACCAATTATACAAGTCCTTATTATTATTTAGTCCACAACAAAGAATGACCAAAATGTCAATGATGGGCAGGAAGTTCATTTCCCTAAAGTGTCTCTTTTTTTAACCCCTGTGTGATTAAAACTGCTTAACCAGAATTCTGGATTCTAGCGTGCATCTCAAAATTGTGGTCATAATGACATTGTAAATGAATGTATAATAATAATGCTACTGTACCATACATCGATTTCACAAATCTGTTTAGGAAAACAGCCCACGGTACTTTCGGTAAGTGTCCTTTCAAGATAAAACAGTACCCGCTTCCTTGTTGGGTAAAATACGGGTTTAACGTTCTACAAAGTGAAGGAAACCCTGCGAATGTGAGCTGAAAGGGTTACTGAATGATATGCTGTTTGTATTTCCTATTTTCTGGTGTTAAAACCGACGCTGTTCCATTGAGTTACAATCCTGTACTTTTATTGCCTTAACTCTGACCGGCAGTTGCCGCGTGCTATCGCTAGCTTAACTGAGTCGAGCGGCGGCAACTTCTTCTGCCTTCATAATAAGTCAGCATGGCAGCGTCCACTGTACACTTTACTCTCCATTTGCTTCTGTTTACTGCTTCTCTGGTGCTTTTCTCTAGCCTGACCGCCGGTGACACCACCGCACGACCGGATGAAGTCTTGACAAATGCGGGCATCGGCACAAAATCCACCGGGGAAGCTCCAAGAAGAAGCCCTCAAAAAAGTGCACCACTTCACTCCAAGGATGCTCCAGGCGAGGAGGAAGAAGATCCTTTGCAATTGGGTACTTAAAAAAAATATTAAATATATTTTTAATAATTCATTTATATTTTGTTATTGAACAGCACTGATTGTTTTGACCATTTCATTAATATTCATCGTTTGATTGAAGTGTGTGTGTTGTGGTTGTGCATTCTAGCCCAAAAACAGAAGGACATTTTTCCTGTCTTTAATGGAAACCAGATGCTCTGATGCTTGGGGAGGAAAAAACACCTCACAGCCATCGAGCAAATGTGTGATGCCACTTAATAATCATCACATTTTTAACTGTCGTCAAAACAAACCATGCACAAAAAGTGATATTTGAGGACTTTGTCCTGCTTAAATTTAAGTTGAAAGTGTGAAGTGTTGCTAAGATAAGCCAAAGAAAAAGCGCCAGTGTTGTGTGTGTTTTTTGTCCTGCCCTTTCATAGAGAGGAGGCCCATCCGGAGCATTAAGGTAGCCCAGAAGTCCAAAAGTGTCCTGAAGAAGCCAAAAGTCACCAGGAAGCCAAAAGTGGCTAAGAAATCCAAACCCACCGTTGGGAAAGGTTCGAGTCTGCCTGTTGCCAAGGAGACGGCGACACGTACGTATGGTATGTATAAGCTTTGCTGTTGAGTTTGATGGTGTGCATGTGACTTACATTATATAGGGGTCTCCAAAGTGAGACATTTTTCAGGATGCGTCCCTCAATGGAAAACATTTGGACACTCAGGTAGTGGGACACAACTAATACCATAGGGTAGCGGTCTCCAAAGTGCGGCCCAGTGGCCATTTTTCCACCATGGAAAAATAGCTTGTATCTTATAGCGTCCTTGTGTCTCCTATGTGTTACCATGGCGACAACCAGACTGTCCTCCTCTGGGTCTGGAGTCCCTCAAAGTGAAGGACACTCAGCTGAGGGCCTCGTCCTACAAGCGACGAGGTCTGGGCCCTCACCGGGGCCGACTCAACATCCAGGTGAGCGTCGCACGGATTCATTAGCAATGTGGCGGCGTAATGTTTTGAACATATTTGTGTCTTTGCCGCAGTCGGGAATTGAGGACGGCGACATCTACGACGGCGCCTGGTGCGCCCACGACCGCGACAGGAAGCAGTGGCTGGAGGTGGACGCTCTGCGCTTGACCCGCTTTACCGGAGTCATCCTGCAGGGGCGTAACTCCATCTGGAGGTCAGTACGCAGCACTCCACCCCTTTTGCTTCTGTGTTGGTTTCCATGGTAGCATGATGGCCCACCGCCTCCATGCAAACCTCTCATGCCATTGCAAGAGCCCTATTGATTTTGAGTGACGCCAGGTAGAAAGCTGCTGAAGGAACCTGGGATCAAACTCCCCAAAGTTGTTTATATGCCTCCAGTTTGTCTTTCGCCATTATTTTATGTGTCATAGCAAGCTCCCTATTGATTTTTAGTGATGTCAGATTGAAAGGTGCTGAATCTGACTCCCCAAAGATGTGGGTCTGTTTCTAAACTGAGCTAGCAACTGATTTGTTTTGAATAACTCAGCGTGTTTTTCACTATTATTATGTGTCCCAACAAGAGCCCTATTGATTTTGAGGTAGAAAGCTGCTGAAGGAACTTGGGATCAAACTCCTCAAAGCCGTTTATATGCCTTTATATGAAGCGATTGATTGGTTTGGAACGATCCAGTCTGTTTTTCACCATTATATTATGTGTCATAGCAAGCTTTCTATTGATTTTGAGTGATGTCAGATAGAAAGATGCTGAAGGAAGCCTGGATCTGACTCCCCAAAGATGTGGGTCTGTTTCTAAACTGAGCTAGCAACCGATTGGTTTTGAATAACCCAGCTATTATTATGTGTCCCAACAAGAAGCCTATTGATTTTGAGTGATGTCAGATAGAAAGATGCTGAAGGAAGCCTGGATCAGACTTCCGAAAGATGTGTATATGTCTCTAAACTGAACCAGAAACTGATTGGTTTTGAATGATTCAGTTTGTTTTGTACGATTATTATGTGCCATGGCAAGAAGCCTATTGATTTTGAGTGACGTCAGATAGAAAGATGCTGAAGGAAGTCTGTTGTTTGTCTGTGAATTGAAGCAAGAAACTGGTTGGTTTTTCATGTTTATGTATTTATATATGATTATTATTAGCTTAAATGTTAGCGGTAGAGGTCAAAGATGGGATATTAGCGCATGCTAAAGGAGCTGATGTGGTTCTGATCCAGTTGGGACGTGGTCCACTCCTACAAGGTGCAGTTCAGTAACGACTCCCTGGTGTGGACGCCTTGCATGAACGGGACGGAAGAGGCGGTAAGTCTGCCCGCACTTCCTGTCGCCTCCTCGTCTCCCCGTACGCCAACAGATCTCCGTCTGCAGGTCTTTGAAGGCAACCAGGACGCGGAGACACCGGTTCTGGCTCTCTTGGAGGCGGGGTCCACAGTGGCTCGCTACATCCGCATCAACCCTCAGACGTGGTACCAGAACGGGACGCAGGGGAACATCTGTCTGAGGGCGGAGGTCCTCGGATGCACGATTCCAGGTACCGGACCACCATGGGACCACCAGGGGACCACCAGACAATGATAGTCTTCTTGTCTTCTAGATCCAAACGTCATGTACGCCTGGCAGGCAGAACCCACCAGGGACAAACTGGACTTCAGACACCACAACTACAAAGACATGAGGAAGGTGAGACTAAAGATGTGCTTCATGGGACGCTTCCTGTCTGACCCCCCCCCCCCCCCCCCCGCCCCCCTAAAAACAAACATTATGGGATGTTTGGAAAACAAAACATCCACATTCCACTGGTTTGCTTCAAGAAATGTGGACCACATGGACAAACAAGCTGGAGGGATTCTAACTGGAATCATTTTAATCTCGTGATTTGATCTCATCCGGACTTCAACGCCATTGGGATTGAAATGGAAATGTTGGAATGATGGAAATGGAAACGGTGATGCTCCTTTTTTTTCTTTCCCCTTCCTGGTTCTTTACAGTTGATGAAATCGGTGAACGATGCTTGTCCCGACATTACTCGCATCTACAGCATCGGGAAAAGCTACACCGGCCTCAAGCTGGTTGTCATGGAGATCTCCGATAACCCGGGAAAACACGAGTTGGGTGAGGAATATTTGATCTATGTTACGCTCTTTAGAGGTATATTTTAAAAGCTTTTGGTGAAATCCGAGCTGGTAAATATAAGAGAATATCAAAATAAGCTGTATGGCATTTTAGGGTGGAATATTTGAGTTCGAGTTCATGTAATATATTACAAGCTCTTCAAAAAGCTATTGGAGAAGCTTTTTGTTCAACTTAAAATGATAAATGTAGCAGGGTACAAAAATAACTGATGTCTTCAATACAACAGATGGTATTTTAGGGTGGAATATTTGTTATTTACTCAATAGGTTACAAGAGCTCTTCAAAAGTATCTTTTAGAAGCTTTTTGTGCAAATTGTGATAAATGTAGCAGGATAGACAAATAACTGATGCGTTCAACACAACAGATGGCATTTTAGGTTGGAATATTTGACTTAGAGTTTGTTGTGGAAAAAATTTCTATCATCCTAAGTAGGATAGAGAATGCCTGAAATAAATACATAGCTCTGGCAGTTTTTATTACCTTTGCAAAACAAAGGGGTCAGACAACACACAGTATGCATGGTGGTCTGTAGGTGTCTGGCCAAGAGTGGTCTCTTGGCGGGAACTTTTATACTCCATAGCATGCAAATGAATTACATTACAAGAGAAAAGAGACTTTCTTGTCACTCCCCCGATGCCACCCTCATGTATGGGGGTTAGCCTTCACACCCATTCTTCTGGCACGGTTTGTCACACCCATGTGAGACAACCTCCTAGGGTCAGCCATTTGGTGGGACATCCTGATGTCCCCTTTTCCCATGAAGGTAAAGCTTTGATCAAAGAATGACCTCCTCCGACACTGCCCCTAACCCCAGGTTACAGATAGCCTCCTGCTGTGCCACCATCTTTGAAGGAACAGCAGGATGTGCTCGGATACAAATGTTGAAGGTCCACAAAAGGCCTTAAAGTAATTCAAACAATGTGTAACCTATGTTATACCTGTGAAATATAAAATTTTCCATCACAAGTTCATGTAATATATTACAAGCTCTTCAAAAGTATATTTTGGAAACTTTTGTGCAACAACCCAAAATGCTAAATGTAGCAGATTATGAAAATAACCGATGCGTTCAACACAACAGATGGCATTTTAGGGTGGAATATTTGAGTTAGAGTTCATGTAATATATTACAAGCTCTTCAAAAGTATCTTTTAGAAGCTTTTGTGCAATAACCCAAAATGACAAATGTAGCAGATTATGAAAATAACCGATGTGTTCAACCCCGCAGACAGCATATTGCTTTGGAATACTTGAGTTGGGTCACAAGTACTCTTTAAAATTATATTTTAGAAGCTTTTGGAGAAGTCCAAACTCGTAAAAATAGCAGAATTTAATAATAAACTAAGGATTCAACCCAGCAGATGGATAGTTGAGTTACATCACACATTCACTAGAGCTCATTAAAAGTACAATTTAGAAGGTTTCTGTGAAATGTAAGATGGTAAAATAGTATTTTGGTGTGGAACATTTGAGTCATGTCCAGTGGTACGTCACAGGAGTTCTTTAAAAGTACATTTTGGAAGCTTTTGGTGAATTCTAAGGTGTTTAAAAATAGAATACCAAAATCACATACAGTACATATACAACCTAGCAGATGGCATTTTAGTAGTGACTGTTTGAGTTAAGAACTCTTTAAAAGTATATTTTACAAGCTTTTGGTTCATATGTTCAAAAATACTAAAAAGTTCACACCAAGTATCTTATTATTTCTTAATACGGAACCACAAGGCTGGTATTATTTATGATTGTCCACCATGGGTTCACTGTGACGCATGATGATGATGGTTGCGTCCCGTGATGAAGTGTACGTTGATGATGATGATGATGGTGATGATGATGATATGGACAGAAGACACGTTATGTTACGGCGAATCTCAGCCTCTCGTCTCCAAACAGGCGATCCCTGTGTGTAAGTCCATCTCTCCGTTTACTCTTGACAAATGTTTTCTTTGGCCTCCTTGGCTCCGCCCACACGGCAGAGAAGGCGGGGAGGATTTCCCACCTTGGCGATGAAGGCCGCGTACGTTAAACGCTGAAACCAAACAAGACGTTTACACAACTCCCCAAAAGTGGCAAATTGAAAGACTTCTTTATTTCAAGTCATTAGGATTATTCTGGAATGTCCATCTTGGCGTACGTTGGATTTAACGCCAACACTTTATGATGTTTGGCGAGACGCGAGACGACACATGGAGGGGGGAGGGAGCTGGAATGTGTCCTCATAAACACTTTTCAGGAGGACGTGTGACATTTCTGAGGTCTTGTTTGCAGGCCAAACAGGAAGCGTTAGTAGTACTAGTAGTAGTAGTGATGGTGGTGGTTTCCTCTCCAGATGTTCTAACCTATAAATGAAATCATAACATCATTGATGAGATGATTGTTGAGGTTCTTCAGTTCTTTGGCTCATGATGCATTCATGTGTAAACGTCCACAGGAGAACCCGAGTTCCGCTACGTGGCCGGGATGCACGGGAACGAGGTTCTGGGCCGCGAACTTCTTCTCAACCTGATGCAGTACATGTGCCGAGAGTACAAGAAAGGCAACCAGCGCATCGTGAGGCTGGTCCAGGAGACCCGCATCCATCTTCTGCCCTCCATGAACCCCGACGGGTACGAGATGGCCTTCAAAAAGGTGTCCGCCGCCACCGTTCGTCCTAACAGTTGTCAGAGTCATGAGAACTGTAATAGAACTTTCCGGTTCTTGCAGGGATCTGAGCTGTCCGGGTGGACTTTGGGTCGTTACAGCTACGAAGGCATCGACATGAACCACAACTTCGCCGACCTTAACTCCGTCATGTGGACGGCCATCGAGCTGGAGACGGACCGCTCCAAACTCATCAACCACTACTTCCCCATTCCAGAGGAGTATGCCTCAGAGGACGCCTTTGTACGTTCTTCTTAAGGTTTCTCGAGAACATTAAAGTCCAGCTGAGGACTAACATCATGGTTGCGTCACATGGTGGCGTCAGAGACCCGAGCCGTCATCAACTGGATGCAGAACATCCCGTTTGTTCTCAGTGCTTGTTAAAAAAAATAGCACAATATAAAAATAACCCACATTTGAACCCAGCAGATTTCATTTTGGGTTGGAATATTTGCATTATGTCACAAGAGTTCTTTAAAAGTATATTTTAGAAGCATTTGGTGAAATAAGCTTTTAAAAAAAATAGCACAATATAAAAATAACCCACATTTGAACTCAGCAGATTTCATTTTGGTTCGGAATATTTGTGTTATGTCACAAGAGTTCTTTAAAAGTATATTTTAGAAGCATTTGGCGAAATAAGCTTGTAAAAAAAAATGGAAAAATATAAAAATAACCCACATTTGAACTCAGCAGATTGCATTTTGGTTCGGAATATTTGCATTATGTCACAAGAGTTCTTTAAAAGTACATTTTAGAAGCATTTGGTGAAATTAGCTGGTGAGAAAAAATAGCACAATATAAAAATAACCCACATTTGGACTAACATCACGGTTTGGTTGCGTCACAAGGTGGCGTCAGAGACCCGAGCCGTCATCAACTGGATGCAGAACATCCCGTTTGTTCTCAGTGCCAGCCTGCACGGCGGAGAGCTGGTGGTCACGTACCCGTTCGACATGACCCGCGACTGGGCGCCTCACGAGCACACGCCTACCGCCGACGAGAGCTTCTTCCGCTGGCTGGCCACCGCCTACGCCAGCACCAATCAGGTGACTCCTACTCCACCTTAGGAGTATTACTACACTCTTAAGGTCGCTGCGTGTACATTTTCCATGTCCGAGAACGTGAGTAAGACGCTCCAATGATGTACCTTCACAGGTGATGTCCAACCCTGACCGCAGGCCGTGTCACAATAAGGACTTCCTGAGGTACAACAACATCATCAACGGCGCCGCCTGGCACAACGTACCAGGAAGTAAGAATGTGTGTGTCTTCAACGTTCCATTGTCTTTTTTTTTTTATAACTCGTGTTTAAGGACGTTTTATCGAAGTTAATTCAAATTGCTTCTATACACAATTTAAAAGTACAAGATCTTTAAAAGTATATTTTAGAAGCTTTTTGTGAAATCTTTAGTGTTTAAGCTAGCAGATGACATTTTGGTTTGGAATATTCAAGTTATGTAATGTGTTGCAAAGGTTTTTGAAAAAGATATTTTAGAAGCTTTTGGTGAAATCTAAGCTGCCAAATATAGCAGAATATAAAAATAAGATACAAATTCAACCAAGCAGATGACATTTTGGTTTGGAATATTAGAGTTACTTCATGTCACATGTCACAGAGGCTTTTTTAAAAAGATATTTTAGCTTTAAATATAAATAATTAAATAATAAAAATTATTAAATTAATTAAAAATAATACAAATAATAATTAATAAAAAAATAATTTAAGAATATATAAGAATATTAAAAAAAGATACAAATTCTACCAAGCAGATGACATTTTGGTTTGGAATATTTATGTCATGTAATGTGTTGCAAAGGTTTTTGAAAAATATATTTTAGAAGCTTTTGGTGAAATCTTAAGATGATAGAAATAACAGAATCAGAACGTATGTGCTCAACCCAGCAGATGGCATTTGTTTGGAAAATTTGCGTTATGTCACAAGAGTTCTTTAGAAGTATATTTTAGAAGTATTTGGTGAAATAAGCTGGTGAGAAAAAAATAGCATAATATAAAAATAACCCACATTTGAACTTGGCAGATTTCATTTTGGTTTGGAATATTTGCATTATGTCACAAGAGTTCTTTAAAAGTATATTTTAGAAGTATTTGGTGAAATAAGCTTGTAAAAAAAAAATCACAATATAAAAATAACCCAGTTTGAGCTAAGCAGATTGCATTTTGGGTTGGAATATTTACGTTATGTCACAAGAGTTCTTTAAAAGTATATTTTAGAAGCATTTGGTGAAATTAGCTGGTAAGAAAAAAAATAGCAAAATATAAAAATAACCCACATTTGAACTCAGCAGATTTCATTTTGGTTCGGAATATTTGCATTATGTCACAAGAGTTCTTTAAAAGTATATTTTAGAAGCATTTGGTGAAATAAGCTTGTAAAAAAAATAGCACAATATAAAAATAACCCACATTTTAAACTTTTATGTGTTGTCAGGCATGAATGATTTCAGCTACCTGCACACAAACTGCTTCGAGGTGACGGTGGAGTTGTCCTGCGACAAGTTCCCCCATGCCAGCGAGCTGCCTGTGGAGTGGGAGAACAACCGCGAGTCTCTGCTGGTCTACATGGAGCAGGTACTCAAGCCTGATTGGCCAGCGTGTATGTGTGTTTATAACATGTAACCATTTGTTTTTAGGTGCACCGTGGAATTAAAGGCGTGGTCTGTGACAAAGATACAAACGCTGGGATCGCAGATGCCGTCATTAAAGTAGACGACATCGACCATCACATCAGATCAGGTACTGTCAATCATCTTGTAGTGCCCCCCCCAATCAGCATAATGCAATCTTAATGCTATGTGACATCGTTGACTCTTATCCCGTTCAGCATCCAATGGTGACTACTGGCGCCTGCTCAATCCCGGCGAGTACAAGGTGACGGTGACCGCCGAGGGCTACCTCCCGTCCTCCCGCACCTGTCAGGTCATGTACGACTACTTCCCAACCATCTGCGACTTCAACCTCACCAAGATACCCAAACGGCGCATGAAGATTTTGGAAAAAGGAGGTAAACTTCCCAAAGATCTGCAGCTGCGTTTACGTCAGCTGCGTCTCCGCAAGCTCCGCCTCGCCGGCAAGGCCATCAATCAGCAGCGTGCCGGAGCTGCGTCCGCTAAACGGGCCAAGAGGATGTGATGATGACATTTAGAGACGGCAGCTTCTACCCATGGTGCTAAACATCTCCCGAATCTGACATGTTTATGGACTATAAGTCTCAGTGAAGGTCAGTATCCATGTCGTCTTGTTTGCATCGTCCTTCACGACTGGACTAAATGTGAACTAAACTACATAATGTCATGGAGGTAAGATGTTTTTTTCCTCCCATGAAATTACGAAGAATAATTATGATTTAGATCTTAATTTTTATTATTACACATTTGTCATTGTCCTTTACATGTTTAAATTTAAAAAAAAAAAGTCTAATTACAAATGGTGAGCTTCCACTTGACAGTGCTCCTCATCTTTGGTGGAGTGGAAACTTCCACATCTGTTGTGAGGGGGAGAAAAAAAAAGTGATCTGCAAGGGAATATCTGAATTCTTAAAAAAAAAAAAACAAATGGGATTATTGACCTTGTTGTGACGTTACAGGTGTCTGCTGCTGCTGGAAAGAAGCCATGATGCTGTTGGCTGTCGAGTTTGGGCCCGTGATCTGAAAATCATAGACAAGTTTCTATTATTTCTAAAATTCCAAATACTTTATATCAGCAAGTTAATCTTCAAACAGCTAAAATAATGCATAAGGCTAAAAATAAGCAATTAGCTAAAAATGTCATCCAATACTTCTCTACAAGAGAGGAGAAATATGATCTCAGGGAAGAAGTACATTTGAAACACTTCTATGCTAGGACTACGTTATGCTAGCCATAGCATTTCAGTATGTGGAATCAAACTATGGAATGGATTGAGTAAGGAAATCAAACAATGCACAACGATGAGCCAATTCAAGAAACAATACAAGCAGTTGATGTTTGCTAAATACAAGGATGAAGAGTCTTGAACCAGTCATGATGTGCTATACATATCACTATATTGACACGCACTATGGTACCCATTATGGCATTGGATGCTCATATCACAAAAAAAACCTTAAACTATATTAGGAAAGCAGGAAGTGAACAAATGTAACAGTTACTGATTGTAAAAGTACCAGATGGAGGGGAAGGATTTAATAAGCTTTGCTTCTTCCTACTCCTTTTGGACATGTGGAACTGGGAACTGATTATGTGATGCATTCAATTGTAATCTGATGCATGTTCAAATGAAATTAAACCATTACCAATGTTGTGGTCTGGGAGGGTTTCATTGTCACTATAAATGTGCTGCTTTGAAAGCGAGCATCAAACTTGGTAATGGTTTAATTTCATTTGAACATGCATCAGATTACAATTGAATGCATCACATAATCAGTTCACAGTTCCACATGTCCAAAAGGAGTAGGAAGAAGCAAAGCTTATTAAATCCTACCCCTCCATCTGGGACTTTTACAATCATCAGTAACTGTTACATTTGTTCACTTCCTGCTTTCCTAACATGGTTTAATTTTTTTTTTGTCCCGTACCGAAGTACAAGGTGATATGACCATCCAATGCCATAATGGGTACCATAGTGCGTGTCAATATAGTGATATGTATAGCACATCATGACTGGTTCAAGACTCTTCATCCTTGTATTTTTCCATAGTTTGATTCCACATACTGAAATGCTATGGCTAGCATCACGTAGTCCTAGCATAGAAGTGTTTCAAATGTACTTCTTCCCTGAGATCATATTTCTCCTCTCTTGTAGAGAAGTATTGGATCTCTGTTCTCTGTAGGCGGCATTATGAATTATCCTTACATTAGATACATAAGGCATCAAACAGTCTGCCTTTACAAAGAATGCCACTCTTAACCTTTGCAAAAATAATAAGCTGTACACACATGCTCTAGTGTGAATGCTGTCATTAAAGAAATGAAAAATGCTCCATCTCAACTGAAAAAAATGAATTGATAAATTACCGGAGTGTTGCTGCTCTGCAGGTTTTGAGACCAAATTTCAACAATGGCCTCCTCCATCGTACAAAGAGCTTCCCCAAAGATGAGCTGCAGCTTCTCTGCTTGCTTGTCAAAGTGGAAAAGGACGAGCGCCTTGAGCAGCGCCTGCACCTCCTCTGCAACGGAGGAGGACAACAATCAGCTTGGCATCGCTGATGGAGCCTTCAGACAAAGAGCAGGGTATAGTGACGAGCGTTCACCTCGCATCTTGTCCACTGTGGTGATGATCTCTCCGAGTGCGAACATCAGAGCTCTGTCCTCCATCGGACTTCCTTCTTTCAGACTCAGCTTCTTCCTCTCAGCCTTGCGCCGGTTCTTTGACGACCTCCTGCGTCATACAAGGTCACGTTCAAGAACTTTCATCAGCAGTTTTGGCACTAAATCATTACATATGTACATCATTACCACTTTAAAATACTCCTTTGCCTTATCACTGCAAGATGTAAATGATAGCATTGTGCTTTACAAAGAAAATCTATAACCACGTGACATTGCTCTCTCCTCCAATTGGTCAGGCACACCGATGCAAACAGGAAAAGGTAGGAGTGAAGCAACACAAATATTATATATCTATATTACTCTATATATTAATTTTCAGACATTAACACGTTAGCCAGCTAACCGACAAGAGCACGTTAAAAGGACATCGCGAACAACATTTATCCACCAAGCGAACGCGACTTCGACTGAGCATGTTAGCTAGCAAGACAGCGGTCAACCGGAAGTTTTTTCCCCTCAGCGTGGGAATGACATTTTGCGCTCTTAACGTGAACTCGTATGTTTTATTCAAATCATACGGACTCGTGCCAACATATTCATACATTTCAAAGTTATAGTTAATTAGCGTACTGCTGCGAGCCTCTTTCCGTTTACATTCTTGCGCCTTGTCGCTGACCAATAGGAGAAGAGAGCGATATCACGTGGCTTGCGTGATGCATTTTGGTACGCCGGGATTTTTTTTTAACCGTTTCAACAAGCGAGTTAACCCTTTTTTTACTCAATATCTCACTTAAAGATATGATTTTTTTTTATCAATGAATGTAAGAAGTATGTTTTCTTACGAGGAGATGCGTGAGTTACTGTGGGAGTACTTGGAGGATGTCATCACACTGCTCGCCTCAGAGTAAAGCTCAGCGTCCGCACAGTCTGGACCATCCTCATCTTTAAGGCAAGAGAGGATATTTGGATGTTACCATGGCAACTACACATCTAGTTATAGACTTGGCATTTTTTTTTCCCCCTCACCAAGCAAGCTCAGCCTGGCCTTCTCTTTTTGCTCCCGCACCAACGCCAGTCGGGTCCTGTGTCGCATGAAGGTGGCTACCTGTGTCTCCACAAAGAGCATCTGAGTGCTGGCCGCTGACACACAGAAAAAAAAGAAAAGTTAGTTTCTGTGACAATGGAGGAGAATCCAAAAAGGTACCTTCAAGCAGGGCGGGTTTAAGGTCCGTCTCGGTGATGTCTGCTCTGTCGTGCAGGTGGATCTGCAGCGCACAAACATGAATGAACATGAGAAGAAACCAAAGCAATGATACGTGTGTGTGTGTGTGTGCATATTAGGTTCATTTCACCAACCAATCGGAGCGCCTCCTCCCAGGCCGCGCCAGTGATCAGAGCCAAGATGGCCTCCTCGCAGTCCTAGGTCGCCATGAGAACCACGGTTAATAACGGCACTCTGATTCAGCACAAGAGCTCAAAAGGTAAGGAGTATTACTTATTATTAGCGATAATATTTGTGAATCATTTTAATGTTTTCATTGTGGTTTGTTAGGGGAAGAAGATTGCTGGAGGTCAAAGAAAGATCCTAAGATGGAGATCTTTGGTGCCATTTGTAATTGTTTGGCCCTTGTTTGCCTTGTCAATCAATGTCATAATAGTTGTTCTTACTTTGGCGTACTGGTCCAGTAGCATTGCCGCCTCCACAGGGCGCCGCTGTTCAGTCAGCTTCCCTTTAAAATGAGGAACGATATAAGTTTTTAAAAAATTAAATAAATAAATAAACACTACCTGTTGCCTTGGTTACCTGCCAGGTCTCTGGCCAGCAGAGCCAACTGGTCTGGAGGCAGCGGGATCTGCTGGGCCACACAGATGGCGTTCCTCCAGCTGCCGCAGCTGGCAAACGCCTGCAGGGCACGGGCCGGCTCTTGGCATCGCCATAGCAACAAGCCAGCCTGCTCCGCCTGCTGCTGCTCCACCAGGTGCTCAGCGTAGGCACAGCTCAGCGCCTGGGGAGGTCAAGGTTAATAGTTTTTATTGCCTTTACTTGCAATTACACTGATTATAAATTGCCTTTGTAACCTCCATTTCTCCTTTAAACCTCTTAGGCTTATTTACTCATGACTTCACTTGCTAAATGTACTGTAAAAAAAGGTCAGTAAGGATAATTCATAATGCCGCCTACAGAGAACATACTAACTCCTTATTTCTAAAATCACAAATACTTCAACTTGCTGATATAGTTCATCATCAAACAGGTAAAATAATGCATAAGGCTAAAAATAAGCAATTAGCTAAAAATGTCATCCAATACTTCTCTACAAGAGAGGAGAAATATGATCTCAGGGAAGAAGTACATTTGAAACACTTCTATGCTAGGACTACGTTATTAAGATTAAGATTAAGATATGCCTTTATTCGTCCCTCAGTGGGGAAATTTGTAAGCTTTGTATTTGTATGCTAGCCATAGCATTTCAGTATGTGGAATCAAACTATGGAATGGATTGAGTAAGGAAATCAAACAATGCACAACGATGAGCCAATTCAAGAAAGTTGATGTTTGCTAAATACAAGGATGAAGAGTCTTGAACCAGTCATGATGTGCTATACATATCACTATATTGACACTTACTATGGTACCCATTATGGCATTGGATGCTCATATCACCTCCTACTTTGGTATGTGACAAAAATAAAATAAAAAATTTAAAAAACTATATTAGGAAAGCAGGAAGTGAACAAATGTAACAGTTACTGATTGTAAAAGTACCAGATGGAGGGGTAGGATTTAATAAGCTTTGCTTCTTCCTACTCCTTTTGGACATGTGGAACTGTGAACTGATTATGTGATGCATTCAATTGTAATCTGATGCATGTTCAAATTAAATTAAATCCATTACAATTAATAATATATTATACACCTTAATCACTGCAACATGGGGAAAAACATGTCGGTTGACACCTAGCCTGTACATTCCCACGGATACCTTGTAGTGAGCGCTGTCGGTAGGGTAAAGTCGCAGAGCTTCGCTGTAGAGCGTTTGTTCCTTCACCAGCTGTAAAGCCTCTGGAAAATGCTCCTCTCCTAAAAAAGACAGGACATGATAAGCATATTTACTTTTCAGTTCAGATGCATTCCGGCTACCGGAAGTAAAATGTGGAAAAAAATGGAGTCTAATGTGTCTGGAAGATTTTTTTCCTGTCCGATTTTGTATTGTCATATGATATTGTATGCTATTAATGTTCCACTGGTGGAAGTCAATTTGACACCCACCACACTTGCTAAGGTGCAGCAGCGCCTTGCTGTAACGTTTCAGGTGTTTGTCGATGGTGTAGCGCTGGTAGTTGACCTCCAGGTTCTTCAGCATGTTCAAGAAGGGGAGGTACTCTTTGGGGTCCTGTACAATGAACAGGATGTCTCACTCCAACACTTATCTGTTCATGGACAAACAACCCAAGAAATACGCTGATGCTGCCAACCTTTTGGGATTTCTCGGCCACCATGAGCACCAGGTCAAAGTCGTACGTCCCCAGCGAGTGTTTGTACAAGTCGTTGACGTTGACCAGGAAGAGGAGGTACTTTAGAGCCTCCTCAGCGCTGACTCTACCGTCACCTTCAGGTGGGTTCGCTACACACAGATACACAATACACACAATAAGTACATAATCCAGTACAAGAGCTTTATCCAGATGGCGTTATACTGCCTGCTCTTTCTGATGTTGTACCACACAGGAACTACACCTGTGCCAGATACGTCTCAACACGCTCACCTCGAAGCTCATGGACTTTCTGCAGAGCGATCTCCAGCTCGGGAACACTCTTCTTCACGTGGGCCGTCAGTATGGACAGACAGAACCTGTGCAAGGAATTGTACAGTAGTACCAAAGGTGTGGAAACTTTTCTATATTTAGCCAAGAGGTGATATTTGGGTTTGACATGTTTTATGGGTGGCTGCACGGCTAGGAGCCTCGAGTTCAACCCCACCCTCGGCCATCTCTGTGTGGAGTTTGCATGTTCTCCCCGTGCATGCGTGGGTTTTCTCCGGGTACTCCGGTTTCCTCCCACATTCCAAAAACATGCTAGGTTAATTGGCAACTCCAAATTATCCATAGGTATGAATGTGAGTGTGAATGGTTGTTTGTCTATATGTGCCCTGTGATTGGCTGGCCACCAGTCCAGGGTGTACCTGGACTGCTGGGATAGGCTCGCGCACCCCCACCCCCCCCGGCCCTCATGAGGATAAGCGGTAGAAAATGAATGAATGAATGTTTTATGAGCATGAATTGCTAATCTGAAGTTATGTAATAACAATAAAAGAAAATAAAAAACAGTTGGGAACCATGCTCTAAATAATTTAAACAAACAAAAGAAAAAAAAACTCAATTTTGTCTCTCCATGATCAAATTAATAGGCATACACTTGTGCAAATAAATGCCTTGTTACTAGTTAACTATCACAATTTACTGTATATTATGTATTTCTATTATGTAGTTCTAAGATTGTATTATGTTTTATTTAAGTACTGTCAATTACTTGTGAAACCTACACCTTACTGTACTGCTTCTAATAATAAATCCATGCACCCATCCATTTTCTATACTGCTTGTGGGTATCCTGGAGTCTAATAATAATAATAATAATAATAATACTAAAACTCCTCCAGCCACTATTTGAACTACACAGAATTAGCAATAAATCTGCTTTATGTGCCTCATGATAAACTAACCTGCAATTCATCTCATTTCCAATTCATTCCCATGAAAATTCCTGATACTTTACAAGCTGAGCAAAGAGTCACTGACTTGTTGGGATCCGTCGCCTCCATGGTGCGCCGTAAAGCATCGCACACCACGTCCACCTTCTTCTGCCCTGAGGCGGGCGGCTGCTGGAAGGTGCTGCCCTCAGGGCGAGGGTACATGCTGCTTGTGGTGTCCTCCTCCCTGATGAGGAGACACGTTAGACACCTCATAAGGTTTCCTTCAGGCTTTCTCACCCGACCACGATGCTCTACTGACCTGAGCTCGGTGAGAAAAAGGTTGATGTGGTTAATGGAGCTGAGCTGCGTCAGGAACATGTCCGTGTTCTCCAGGAAGACCTGAAGGAAGCAGAAGTGTTACATTTTGGAGGCTTTCTTAAGTTCTTGTAGCATGTACCTTTGGGTTGTGGTCGTAAATGAGGTTCAGGTTGATGCGCAGCTTCCTCATACACTCAAACGCATCTCTGAACTTCAAACTAGAAAAGAAACCCCAGCAGTTTCAAAAAATCAGGAGGTGTGTATCTATGCCACTCGGAACTTGGTGGAGGTCTGTGCTCCACTTACTCGTCCAGCCTCTTCCTGAGCTGAGCCAACACCAGAGCTCGATGATGGACAGTCTCCAAGTTCCCACGAGGCATCTGGACACAAACGCACCACAGTGAGCGGCTGCAAGTCTGAATGACCGTCACCACGTTCGGCTGACCTGTAAGATGACTCGCGTGTCTTGCGGCACCACGGTGACGATGCGGGACCCTCTCTCCACCCGCCGCAAGGTCTCATCGTTCTGACCGCCATCCTGGGCCAAAGCCGACGGCAGTTCTGTGGGGTGAGAGGTCACCAATGTCATATTCTTTTGCCCTCTTCTGTTTCACGTCACAATGCTTTAAAGTCGTATGGGCCCCAACCGGGCGTGGTACCTTTAAGACTGAGCGTGCTCAGCTGGAGGCAACGACACGTGTGCGAGTGCGTTGTGACAATAAGAAAGTCGTTGCAGACGGCGAAGGACGATACGTTGGAGGCGAGCTGAGGAGGAAGCAGACCACTTGAATGCACGTGGCGACATCCGCCGGCCGATGCGCCCTGTACGTGTATCTCAGTCATACCTCCACGTCTGCGGCGTACAGGTGAGATCTGTCCGTCAGGCCGAGCAGGCACTCCTGCACCCATTACAACAATCTTTGTCTTTAAATGACTTCAATGGAAAGTCACGTTAAATGTTTGAACTGACACCATTTAGCTAAAAATCTTTTGACTTTACCTCTCCTCCCACGCTGCAGAGGGCGGTCTGAGTGCAGGGCACAGGGAAGTTGATGCTGCACCCACTGGAATCACGCCACTCCTCCACTGATGGCTCAGGACAATCTACACAGATGGACAGGTAAAAAAAATGCTTATCACCTCTAAAATGTGGACAGTAAACATGTAAACAAATAAGATGTTAAAGACATAAATAAGACTTGTGCTTGTGTGTGTTGCTGTGAACGTGTTCCGGTGCTGTGGGAACCGAGAAGGTTCACTTCCCCCGGTCAGGAAGTGAAATCACAGGCTCACAGCTGAGTTTCAGCATGGCATGTATTGCATCGAATATTACAGTAACATTAGTGACACCTAGTGGAAAGTGTGGAATACTACATATCAACAATGTGTCTTCTGAATGCTTTATGTTTGCATTTAAGCCAGTGTTATGCTTGGAAATGCATAAAAATGCCAAAAACACCTTTCCACTCATATTACCCAATGTAGTAAATATGTAAACAAATAAGATATTAAAGAGATAAATAAGACTTGTGCTTGTGTGTGTTGCTGTGAACGTGTTCCGGTGCTGTGGGAGCCGAGTAAGTTCACTTCCCCAGTCAGGAAGTGAAATCACAGGCTCACAGCTGAGTTTCAGCATGGCATGTGTCTCATCGAACATTACAGTAACATTAGTGACACCTAGTGGAAAGTGATACAAATACTAGTGATAAAATACTACGTATTAACAATGCGTCTTCTGAATGCTTTACGTTTGCATTTAAGCCAGTTTTATGCTTGGAAATGCTTTATTTAGATTACAATTTGCATATTGTTTTAATAACGGTAGGCCATATTCAAACACAAAACAGCAATTATTTATGAATGAATGAATACATTTTGGAAAAACCATGAGTGAAGCTGCAAAATTCAAAGTGTGAATTGGCATTTACTTTATTTCTCTTTTTTAAACTGTATGCAATTATTTTTTTTATATGGTAATTTGAATGTAAACACGAGCTGCCTCACTGCATTCCCAGTAAATGCTTGTTGGGATGGTTACGTCTCACTGGTGCCCCCTGCAGAGCAGAGGACGTACTACATGAATGAGCATGTGAGTTAGCTAGACTGCTTCACACTGTTTGTCAGATTAATTACTAAATTACTGTAAGATGTAAAGTTCCAGTGAGTCAGAATTGAAGACGCCTGACATAAAAAATGTGCATTTTTAAAAGCTTTTATAGGTGCAGCCATGATTTGTTGTTATTATTTTGGAACACAGTACTGGAGATGTACAGTCGGATCCATAAATATTTGTAGGCTATCAATTTGTGAAGTAAAAAAATAATAAAAATAACCAGTGATATAAAAAGAAAATTGCAATTCAGGGTAAACACGGGAAACAGGAAGTGCGCACTTAAAGCCATGAAAATGACCTCCATTTGCTTTAATGATACGATTAATACTTGAACATTTCAATACGTTTGAGTGCTAACTGGAAACATAAGGTGTCCTTATTACTACTTCAGAGTGTTGAGACTGACCCCAGAGCAGCTTCCTGATCTGTCCATCCTCCAGCTGCAGCGCCACGGTGCATGTCTGGCAGCACTGAACCACACTGACCACAACGCCGTCCACTTCCAGCTGAGACCTGCAGCATCCAAACAATATCACGTTGTCACACATCACTGACGGCTTCAAGTCTTTCGTTTCACTTCCAGCAGGGGTTCTTGTTCAGTACCTGACGGAAAGCGTGTCTGCAACGTCCTGGGAGGGGCACAGCATCATCAGGGTGGAGGAGGTGGGCAACAGACCGCAGCTGATGGCTACAAAGAGACCGTCCTGCAGCCACAGTAGATGCCGCAATGACAGTGGCGCCTCCTGGTGGACGGCAACTCTGATAAATGACATAAGAGAAATATAACATTCACTTTATTTTTTCTATATCGACAAAAAATGTTCATGGAAGTTACCTGAAGATGTTTTTGAGGAGTAGGGGGCGAGACACAGTCCTGAATCCATCTGCGCCCTTGTCATGTTTTTCTTCTAAATCTGGTCAGTAAAAACATGTTAGCAATTCTAAAGTTCATTTGTAGCAGGACGATGTTTTTAGCATGAACACCCACCTTGGCTAAAGACCGATATGTTTCCATTGACAGTGAACGCCGCCAGCTGATTGGTCCCCTGAGGCCGGCAGAGGAACGTCACCTGATTCACGGCTGAGCTCAGCTGGAGCTCAAAGGAACACATGGGAGGAGGAACCACACTCTGCCTGAAGGTGGTCACTAGTACCTTGTCTAGAGGAGGGTAAGAACTATGAACCTTTCCTTATCTTCCTCGCATTCCATTGGTCCTCACCTCCGTCAATCACGGCCACGTTGGCGTTATCCGAGGCGTCCAGCCCGGGGCTCTTCTCCGTCGTCCAGCCCCAGTCGTACGTGAGGATCCCCCACCCGTGAGTCACCACGTGTAGCCGTAGGGGGCGCTCAGGGTCCCAGCACATACACGCCGGAGCATTCTGGGGGTCTTTGCCAAAGTCCAGGCTCTGCTTCAGGTACCAGTGGTAGTTCCCCACCGTCCACAGCTGGACTGTTGGGAGAAGATGGACAATGTTTCATGGCAGATGAGAAACTGGACTGGACTTACCGCATGTGTTGATGTCTCCGTGCTCCCCTGCTGTTAAATCCTCTAACCAAACTGCGAGGACGGTGGAGTCGTTGTTCCACAGCAGCTCCTTCACCTGATAGGAAAACATCATCATCATCGGTCTTGAACGGGACAACTAATGTATAAAAAACCTGCCTTGGCTTGGTCCTTGTTGAATGGCAGGGTGAAGTCTCCATGGAGAAGCCCATTCTTTTCCATGAAGATCACGCTGTGCTTGTTGGGATGCCGCTGGGTGCTCGCCATCAGGCTGCCCGAGGGTCTGAAACATGGAGATTCCTTCACATGGATTCCCACTTGGCAGTCTAGGAAGGCCTAGAGGTCCTCACATGTTTTGCTAAGATCAAGCTTTAATAAGCACTTCTCACTTCCAGCACAGCGCCTGCTCCAGGCCATTGACGGGTTCACTGGTGGCCTGCAGGACGCCCTCTCTGTTCCACACTCGGACTTTCCGGGCTCCGGTTTGGGGACAGACGGCACCGACTGCAAAGAGCTGTCCGTCACCTCGCCACGTCACCCGAGGCCTGCGGTCGTCCCATTCTGGAGCTGGCTGGACTTCCTGCACGTATTACACATACTGAATTTTTCAACCCCGCATGTATTCACAAATTTCCTTTTTCTGCTTTAAATATTAATTTTATTTAAATATTAATTAATTAAGAATATTAATCTTATTACCATAAAAAAATATATTTTAACTTAAATAGAAAGTGGTTTGATGGCACCATGTGCAGAGGTGGAAGGAAAAAAAAAACAGTCACTCAACATTTTCTAGCAGGAAGATGCTTTGACAAGACTTTTCCAAGTACTGTCAAACCTCGGTTTTCCAACACCTCACTTTTCAAATGATATGATTTTTGGAGAAAATTAGTGATGCTACAAGAGGTGCTGGGGCTTCAAAGCACATGTCGAGTAATCGAGTGGGTACTTCCGCAAAGCGTGTACCAAGGCTTGATTCATCGGGGGAGGGGCCGGAATTGATTATGTCTGAAGTTGGGGTACAATAATAACTCATCCATGTTCAGGCATTAAAGTGCCTTTCACAAACAAAGATGAAACTGGACCTTCACCCATTCATGGTAAGGTTAATAGTACTACATTATAATATTAATATATTACAGTATTACCTACACAACTTATGTTCATTATGCAAATGAAAGATCACACGTTTTTATCAGCCACAAGAAATGGATGTCAAAGATACACAACCCTAAAGCATAGTGGAGATGTATCAAAAAAAGAGGAATCGCCTCAAACCAAGAAAAAAATATTATTGAATACAAATCAATAAAATCTCCCATATTCTGTCCAAGTTACACAAGCATACATCTTCCTAGTTACACAAGCACCTTCCCTGAGTCCATGCCAGCTAGGTGACATCAAACCATGATGAAGCTAGCCATATCACATGCTACATGGCATTTATGCACAAGAAAACATTCAGTATTTTATATATACTGTATATTTTATAGATTCATCATTTGGTAATTAATCAAAACAGATCAGCATTCAATGCATCACACACATCCGCCTGTAATTGTATCCAAGGCCAGCAGGTGGTTTCGTGTGCACATGAAGCTTCAAGACATGAATCCATTCTCGAAACAGTTGACTGACATGGTTCAAAGCCTCATGGGGCTTCATCTCGCCATCACTAGAGAAAATGTATGCCCAAATTCACCCTCAGTTCTCGTACATTGTCTGTTTCTCTATGTGCAAAACTGAATTTAAAATGGGGTTAGTAATTATAACGGGCATTTTATATGGTTTAGAACAGGGGTCTCAAACACGCGGCCCGTGGGCCAAATGTGGCCCGCAGGACACTAGTTTGAGGCCCCCGCCTGGATATGAAAGTTTAATGTTAGTGCGGCCCACGCAAGTTTGATATGGATGCTGTATGGTATCATGTACCCAGAAAAAATGATTACGTTTGATTCATGTTCATGTTAAAGGTTAAATAACTGTTAATAGTTATCCTCCCTATCCGTGTGGAAGTGGTATGTTTTTGGCTATTTAAGTTTAAAGGAAATAACTTGAAGGCTACCGTTTAGGTCGCTAGCTCTCTAGTTTGCGAGTTAGCATATGTCTCAAGACCCTGCAGTTGCGCAATATGTTGTAAATTTTAAAAAATATATATAAATGTGACTATAGTCGAGTTTTGTCATGTCTACAGGGCTCTAATAATGCTTTGTTCATTTTAATCTGAAAAAAATAATTGTCTACCCACGAACTATATGTGGTTTCTTAAATTTTTAATTTTTTATTATTATATTTATTTATTACTGATTGATCGATTTTCTTTATTCTTGATTTGTTTATTTATTTTTCATCTTATTTTGTGCAGAAAAATAAAAATGAAGATATTTGAGAACAGTGGAATGTTTTATCAGAGCTTTTATTGTAGAAAATCGGAACCAAAGCACTGAAAAAGTATTTTTCTGTTTTTAATAAATGTGTTTTTTGGGGGGGGGGGGAACCTGATGCGGCCCAGTCTCGCCCAGACCCTAGCTCCAGTGGCCCCCAAGTAAATTGAGTTTGAGACCCCTGGTTTAGAATATCAAAAATGGGCATTTTATTCTGATATTCTTTGTTTTTTCAGCATTTGCTACTATATGATCAACTATACAAATATGTATTAAATACAAACGTTAGTGTGGAAAACATGTTCCACAACCTATGATGTTTGTGTCAAACCTGAGCCTTCCTCTGTGCGGCCTGTTTGCCCTCCGAGCCGTGGAACTGAGTCTCTTTCTTGCCCCAGCCTACCGTGATGAACTTCCCTGCATTGTAAGATAATTTTTATTTATATTAGATTATTAGAAATGTATTGTCTTTACACATGCAGAAGTACAAGGTAACCAATGCAGGTTGACGTCTAAAGCAGAAGTGCAGAATAATAAATGAGAGCCACCATACCTTCACCAAAGTCATCCTGGTGAATTGAAAACTCGGCGACGGGCTCAAAGGTTTTTGTCATCATGATGATCGTTTCCTGGCCTGTAAGATCAACTATTATTAATGATTGTGACATTTTTGTGTTGTTGTGTAGTGTAAATATTCCTGTGATGTGCTGACCAGTAGTGAGAACAACAAGCTCCTCATCAGGACTCCAGCTCATTGACGTCAGGCCGCTGTCGACACTGCCGACACACTCCAACTGCACACCGGCAAGAAATTCAAGTAAGCACAAGTAAGCCCACCATCGAAACATTGTACTTTGCAACACACCTGACAGGTATTGAGGTTAAAGAGGATGACATCTCCGTCAGCGGTCGCCAAACACGCTGACTCAACTTCCGGTAGGTCCCGCAGCCCAACCAAGAAGCCGCTGCCATCCTGCGGGAGGAAACCATCCCCGGTCAGGGAGGCCTCACTCACCACCTGCATGATCACAAAAGCGAAGCATAGTTACTAGGGACGACATGTAACGTCATCGATGACATCGACACAAAAAATACATCAACACAAGAACTGCATGTCGATGCGCCTTCACTCAGAATTAGTGGTGGACAAAACCGTTCATTCCGATGCATTCAGTAAAAAGAGCCGTTCATTTCAGTCAATTGGTGGTTAGCCTGTAATCCCCCCCTGTGCAAAGACCAGGTCAGTCCTGTCGAGTCAGTCCGTTCACTCATTCACGTTAGTTCCGACTCAACAGCTCACCAACTAGTGCTGTGTCGGTCATGAATAAAACGGCCGGCGGACTGAACGGGTATTTTATGGGCGGTTCATTCGTCCGCAAAAAAGAACTAGTTCTTTTGACCCGTTCGCTCACGAACGCCACACCACTACTCAGAATCAAAACATGTTTTAGTGAGTCCGGCCAGAAGAAAATATTGCGCAACAGAGTATCCAAAATATGGGAATACTTCACGCCAAAAGGTAATGATGCGGTGGTTTGTGACCTATGCAAAATTGAGATGGCACCATCACCTATTGAGGTAGCACCCGGGAGCTGCTTGTGAGCAGAAGACGCCTTTTTTTTCCTTCCTTGTTTGCAATGATTAATCCCGTCAGTCATCCAAACTGCACCATGTAATTTGTGCTCCAGCCTCGCACACACAAAAACATACTCCTCACACACTCACATGTTTTTTTTAACTGACACAGACACACACTCCTCAAATACACGCTGTAGTTAGTTTTATTTCTATTATTATTATTGTTGTTATTAGCATTATTCATATTATACTTTATTGATATAGGCAGATCATTTAGAAATATATATATTTATTAACCTGTGCATGTGTTTGTGGTTTATGTTTTCAGGGACTAATCAGGGACTTTCAGGGATTAGTCGATGCATCGGAAATCTATTTTCTAGATTAATCGATTACAGAAATAATCGTTTAACCCAGCCCTATTAGTTACTATGACCACATGGCTATCACCGTTCAGGTCTTACCTGTCCTAATTGAGGGTTGAACTCTGTGATGGAGTACTGGGAGGCAACCAGTAGTGTTCCAGTGTCGACTCGGGAAGACAAACACTGCGGAGAACCCAGGCCTTGCAGCTCTGAAGTCTGCAAGCTCTTCAGCAACTTTAGGTTCCTCATTTAATCTCAGGCTGACCGAAAACACTGCACAAAGACCTGCAACAAGGAAAATAATAATAATAATATTCATTTTTGATTATCATTGTCAGAGAGGTACAAATAAAGTAGCAAAACACTTAATACTGAGAGCTGTTTCTAATATTTGGCCCTCACTGTGGACTACATAGCCAACAACTAATGACGTCACCAATTCAATTAATCAATAACGCTATTTCCATTTTAAGGTGCCAACTACTTCTCGAATACGAATACAAATACCAAAAACCTAAAACCACTAAAAACCTTACACTTGTGACACAACTGAGTAGATGTATACACACACACGACACTTAATCATTGCGTTAAGTCGCTGCATGTCCGAAAATGTAACGCTAGTTTACCTCTTAGCTTGCAGCTTTTTTCCCTCATCAAATTGACTACAATCTAAGAATTAAATCCCCGTTGCTCTTTTGCCCATAACATGTAACAAAAGAACCGACAGGACCGATTATTGTGGTGTAGCAAAACATCAACACACGTGGCGACGTCAAGCTAATAACCTTTAACCCCTTCACCCGTCAGTCGAGGGTGCTTAATGATGCCGCCCTCTAGCGTCCCGGAGATGAACTGCCACTATTCAACGATTACAATTTCATTTTATTCATTGATTTTACCACGTAATTGAGATTATTTATCCAGCGAAATGCCTAATAATTTGATTGATATGGTTAAATTTTCCCCCACTAAAAGATTAACGGCATTAGTTGGTTTTTAAAAGTACGATGCGTTTATGTGAATTAAACTGTGTGCAGTTTTTCTTCAGTTTGCATGTGTAGACACATGGGCTTTCACCATTCAGGGATTAGAAATATCTGTTTTTAAATAGTCAAATCCATAGAAAATGTTGAAATCTTGATTTCAAAAGAAACGTATACAGAAAGTTTAGGAACAGCTAGATCTACCATTAGTATGAATAAACGTAATTAAATGCCTTTAATGTGAAAGGCAGCGACCGGATATGTCAAGTAATCTCGTGTCTCTTGTTGCTTGACAGGTGCGCGAGTTCAGAGTGAAAACATAAAGGAGGCTAAAACAAGGTAATTTACTCCTTTCCTTCTTTTACTTTTCTTTCGACCCATCGTTAGCTAATACAACGACTGTTGTACCAGCTGACTTCATTTACGTCTATTTTCAGGGCTTTGCTCGTGAACATGATTGACGATTGTCTTCCGACTTGTTATCCATTTGATGAATATCCACCTGTTTATCATAGCACAACTCACGTGATTTAAATGACGGTCTCATGATAGCCTGAAGCATGAAGCCTTACACGTAATTATTAAGAGTTTCCTCAAAGCTGGGTGTAAATGTTTTCAATTTTGCTTACAAGAAACCCTAATTAGTACAGATTTGGCAGAAAAACATATGGCTGAAAGATCATCGCACTTCGTCAGCGTCCAATTGTATTTATCTGACGTCATCACCACTTTTCTAGTGAAGCCGTCATATTTCCGGTTGCTGCTTCCGGTATCTTGAGTGGGAACACGTGGACAGAGATGAAACATAATTAATACAAACGGGTATTTTAGCATGGTTGGTAATGAGAAAATACATTTAAAGGGGACCTATTCTGTTTTTTCTTCACTTTCCTGGCCTATAAATGTAGTTAGAATGTTGTATTCTGTGTTAAACGATGCCATAGTTTCAGATAATGAGATTTGTGCATTTAGATGTGAGCCCTGAAAGAAGTTTGGTATGGCTTAAAACGCTCAGTTTCAGATGGCGTTGTGACGTCACAGAGGAGCGGGCTTTCTTCCTAACTGTGTTTATTTTGTGTAAGAAATTACTTTTATTTCAGATTACTACATTAGTCTAATAAAATTATGACTTTTTGCTTGTAATATTATGGCTTCACTGTTATAAAATAGAAAATGTCAGTATTATGGCAGCATTTATATCAAATTCCCAATATCCTGATGGCCAAGTCTCTTTCCTTATCTTCCTGATATCCTGAAGAAGTGAGAAAGAGTTCGCTTTTGCTAATGAGATGTTTATTTCTATGCACACATCATATCTTGTCCGACCTCGCATGTGTCGCTATCTGGTTGGCGACCCCTGCTTGTCTTTGTTGAAATCATCACTCACTTAAACGGTTGTTTTTGTTCAATTCTTAGTTAATACTGCATTATTTCTGATGTGCTACTTATAATTACTCACTTGATAGATTACTTGGTAGTAGTCATTTCTGTAGTGTGCTTACTTTGAGGCAAAATTGTGTGTCTCTGCCTTATGCTAACTCAAATGGTGCAAACATCAATAAAAGCATTTTTTATGCCAACATTGTTAGGGCAAACACATTTCCTCATTTGGCTTTCCAGTGACATAATCGCTCCGCCCTGCGTGGCAGAAGTCACCTTTCCACCATAGTGATCCACCTCAAAAGTTTCCAAAAACAGCCCAGGGTTGGAGCACGCAATTGCACTCATGAATGCTGTAGTGTGTTAAGAGGTGGACTCTTGTTGGCAGTAAAATGAACGACACGCGGTGACAGTTTGGAACAGTCCTTCAGGGTTTTCCTTCAGACAGAATTGGAGTATTACGTAGTAATTGTAAGTACAGTAATTGCATGTTGTCAGTGTCCAAAGAGATCATGTTTGGAAATGATGTTGTTTTCCTCCCCTCTAATTGGTCATCGCTGAAGGTGTCAACCAAGCTAAGGACATAATCGTTGTGAGTCGTAGGCTTTAGGAATGTCGTCCTGCAGCATTCCTCGCAGTCAGTCTGATGGGCACAGCAACACGCCCCCCTCATTCAGAATGCGCAGTTTTTCACCGTAATGACTACATTGTGTCGTATTGGCCACTAGCATAGCTCAAGATCATTCACATGCTAAGATTGTAGTCAGTCTGCATTGCTTAGGTCTTATTCTCGCCTACCTCTTTATCAGATACACCATCCTGCACGTCATAAAAATCTGCCTTCGCATAGATAATAGGCGCTAATCTCTATTTTTATTCTTTAAAAAAATGCACATTTAAGCAAATTTTTGCCTAACTTAAGCAATTTCAAGCAACTAAATTGTGAATATAAAGCATTCAGAAGATGCATAGAGACCCTATGATATTCATTTATTCATTTATTTTCTACCGCTTTTTCCTCATGAGGATTGCAGGGGGTGCTGGAGCCTATCCCAGCTGTCTTCGGGCAAGAGGCGGGGTACACCCTGGACTGGTGGCCAGCCAATCACAGGGCACATACTATAGACAAACAACCATTCACACTCACATTCATACCTATGGACAATTTGGAGTCGCCAATTAACCTAGCATGTTTTTGGAATGTGGGAGGAAACCGGAGTACCCGGAGAAAACCCACGCATGCACGGGGAGAACATGCAAACTCCACACAGAGATGGCCGAGGGTGGCATTGAACCCTGGTCTCCTAGCTGTGAGGTCTGCGCGCTAACCTTAAGCAATTTCAAGCAACTAAATTGTGAATATAAAGCATTCAGAAGATGCATAGAGACCCCTATGATATGTTTATGTATTATTCTGCGCTAGTCGCTAGGTGTCACCAATGCTACTGTAATGTAGCTTGATCGGCCGTAACTCATGCCATGCTAAAACTCAACAATACAAACGAGCAAAAGTCCTATTTATGTCTTATATGGCTTATTTCCTGTTATTATGTCTACAATTTTGGCTAATATTAGTGCCAAGGTGACTATAGGGGTGCTAGGTCACGTGTTGAGGACTCTAATATTGTTAGAAGGTCGTAAACAAGTCTACTATATTCTAAATGTGAAAACATTCCATTATAAATCAGCAATCCTGTGGAAATTCACTTAACTCATCCAATTAACCATGACAACAAAGAGATGACTGTATTATTTTATTACGGGATGTCATTTTTTTCTTTTCTTTGCTGACATTTTTAAGAGTTGTGTTTATCATCTCGCAGCGCAACTTGCACACAATGACTGGCCAATTGGGAGAAGATGGGACGTCCCACTGTGCTTTTGTCCCCCGCCAGAGTAAAACTTCAATCGCCTGGTCGCTCTGCCCTCATTGGCCAGTAAATTAGATCCCCGAAGCCTCTTTCTGATTGGACCTTGTTGGCACGGTGAGGAGCTGTCGGCCAATCATCTTTAGTCAGGGTAAGTTTCACTTCCTCTTCACGCCGGCTGCTGCAGTCAATCAGCTTATTCAGCTCTTCTGTGTGTGTGCTTGCGTCTGTGTGTGTGTCCTGCATCCTCCCCCCTGTTTTCCTCTCCTAAACAGCAGGCCCACCCTCCTTTCCGCCCCCCCCTTTTTTTTTTGCTCACCCAGCCAAACACACCACTGCTGTCTCACACACACTAGTGATTCAACACTCACACACTCGTGCCGCATGAGGCCCAGCTACAGCATTGTGGTGTGTGAGTCAGTGGAGAAATTTCAACTTATGTGTGTGTTTTCCGTGCAGCGGCGTCTCCTCTGCAGCAGATTCCAGAAGGATACTGGAGAAGCAGTACGTCTAAACTGAAACTGAAGAGTCTTCGCTCACTCCAAGGTTTGTGCTGTCGCTCTCACATACTTTGCTGCTGTTTTTCGGCAGCAACACAACACACTTGTGTTTTCAGAAAGTAGTCGTTTTAGTCTTAGTGGATTCTTGCAACGTAATTAGTTTGCTAAAAGGACACTGTCTTTTTACACTTTTAGACCATGACTTGTTTTTAATGGTGGGTCTACATGTGTTTACTGATACCCACACATACAGTACATGAAGGAACACTGCTAGTTAAGACACAGTGCAACTAAAATAGAGTTCATTCATTCATTCATTTTCTACCGCTTTTTCCTCACGAGGGTCGCGGGGGTGCTGGAGCCTATCCCAGCTGTCTTTGGGCAAGAGGCGGGGTACACCCTGGACTGGTGGCCAGCCAATCACAGGGCACATATAGACAAACAACCATTCACACTCACATTCATACCTATGGACAATTTGGAGTCGCCAATTAACCTAGCATGTTTTTGGAATGTGGGAGGAAACCGGAGTACCTGGAGAAAACCCACGCATGCACGGGGGAGAACATGCAAACTGAAATGGCCAAGGGTGGAATTGAACCCTGGTCTCCTAGCTGTGAGGTCTGCGCGCTAACCGCTAAACCGCCGTGCCGCCCCTAAAATAGAGTTAAAGACACCAAAACTACAATATGCCAAAGATTGGCATGATAAATTATCAATTAATTATCAATCAGGGCCATTTTTGGATATATTGTTCAATATTAAGCTGATTTGCTTTGTTACTTGTAACAAAGCTGAGACGTTTTTTTCACTTTTTTTTCCAAACCCACTTTGGATTGGTTTTAGTATCTTTAATTAATTCTTCTAGTTCGCCTTTTAATCAGTTCAACACATTCAAAAATCTTGTCAAAAGTCTCCCCAGAAGAGTGGTAGCTGCTGTAGCCACTAAGTGAGGCGTCAACGCCACTTTTAACACGTGCAAAAGTCGCTTTTTACGACAAAACATCGTCAGGAAGACAAGGATGCCGGTACTTTACCTCCTGATGTCAACCCTCGATTGTAATTTAATCACACATAAAACTCATCTGAGGTCATCCTGGCGCTAATTGTCACAGCAGTGCGGCGACAGATGCTTTGTAAGCACCTCGCAGCCCCCCCGCGGAGCTTAACTCCCGGTGTTCAGACTGAGAACATCCATGACAATACTTAGTGACTACTCATGCGTGGTTTATTGTGGCGTAAACAATCACAACAAAGCCGCTCTGTAGCTCCGCCTCACACTTTTTGTCTCTTCCCGCATTAGCCTGGCTAGCAATCAGTGCTAAGCACCACACAAGCACCTTCAGTAATTGTTTGGTGTTTGTCCAAGTCATTTATAGCAACACACAAGTAAGAGTGGCTTATGTTTGCTTATCATGTCTACTATTTACTTATTACGGTTAACGTTTAACGGTTAGTGAGGTAATACTGTATACAAACATTCACATTCATACCTATGGGCAATTTAGAATTATTAGCCTAATATTCTTGGACCCGGAGAAAACACTCAAGAAACACAACAAATAGAATGAACATCAACAAAAACAAAAACAACAAACAACAAAAACATTTAAAAATCTGCAGTCATTTTACAAGAATAAAGTCAAAATATTAAGAGAATAAAGTTGGTAATAAATTAATTTTGGCATCATGAAGTAGAAATACAGTTTGTAATGTTGGAATAAATATTGTAATAAATATAAAGTACTCACCCTAAGAGAGAGTGTGAGGAGCTCAGCCATCCGGGAGGGGCTCAGAGTAGAGCCGCTTCTCCTTCACATCGAGAGGAGTCAGTTGAGGTGGCTCGGGCATCTAGTCCGGATGCCTCCCTGGTGAGGTGTTCCAGCCGGGAAAAGGCCCCGGGGCAGACCTAGGACACGATGGAGGGATTATGTCTCACATCTGGCCTGGGAACGCCTTGGTGTCCTCCCAGTGGAGCTGGAGGAGGTGGCCGGTGAACGGGAAGTCTGGGCTTCCCTACTGAGACTGCTGCCCCCGCAACCCAGACCCGGATAAGCGTAGGAAAATGGATGGATGGATAAATATAAAGTAAAAATATTATGGGAATAAAGTCATAATTACAACAGAGAGAAGAAAAGAGGCGACGAGGAGAAAGAGGATAGAAAAAAATTCAACTATTTCAGTTAACTCGTTTAACAACATAAGTGCGACAAATTGTGATTGGTTTGGCTGTCGTTAGTTAGTTAGTTAATTGATAATCAACATAGTTTTAAATCAAGGGAGTCCAAAGTGCGACCCAGGGGCCTTTTCAGCTGAAACATTCAAAGAATACAATGAAACAAGAAAACTAGAGAGGGGGGAAAAAGCCATAATACAACAGAAAAATGACATATAATACCAATAATAGGACTAATAATAGTGCTTTGTCATCTATAACACAGCTGTTCATTCATTCATTCACGTGGGTCACGGGGGTGCTGGAGCCTATCCCAGCTGTCTTCAGGCGAGAGGCGGGGTACACCCTGGACTGGTGGCCATCCAATCACAGGGCACATATAGACAAACAACCATTCACACTCACATTCATACCTATGGACAATTTGGAATCGCTAATTAACCTAGCATGTTTTTGGAATGTGGGAGGAAACCGGAGTACACGGGGAAAATCCACGCATACACTGGGAGAACATGCAAACTCCACACAGAGATGGCCGTGGGTGGGATTGAACTCAGGTCTCCTAGCTGTGAGGTCTGCGCGCTGCCCATTTGACCACCGTGCAGCCTGCTGAAAAGGGTTACACAGTCTTGAAATTTTGGTGGGATTACAGCTCATATTCACTGTGGCATCATTTTCACAAGCTTCTGCTTTTTATCCAGACTTCATGTATTTTTCACCAACATCTCGTGTTGTTGATGGGCAATTCAGACCACAATGCCAAGTTTCCAGACTTTTGTTCCACTTTTTAAAAATGCATGAGATGGGTCTTAAGCACATTTCAGTAGTTCCTGATTAGATGAAGATCTTTTCCATGACTGCAGGGTGTGTCTTTCCACATGATTGTTTAACAACTGAAAAGCTACTCGCTGAATGCAACATGATCACCCATGCAGCAATTGCAGTAACGCAGCCTGTTTGCTTAGTTAAATCCACCGGCTAACCTTTTGGTTTTAGCCTTTTTGCCAAATGAACAATATAACCTTCATTCATGAGCGTCGCGGGGGTGCTGGAGCCTATCCCAGCTGTCTTCGGGCGAGAGGCGGGGTGCACCTTGGACTGGTCGCCAGCCAATCACAGGGCACATACATATAGACAAACAACCATTCACACTCACATTCATACCTATGGACAATTTGGAGTCGCTAATTAACCTAGCATGTTTTTGGAATGTGGGACGAAACCAGAGTACCCGGAGAAAACCCACGCATGCACGGGGAGAACATGCAAACTCCACACAGAGATGGCCGAGGGTGGAATCGAACTCGGGTCTTCTAGCTGTGTGGCCTGCGCGCTAACCACTCTCCGCTGTGCAGCCCCAATATAACCATATATATATATGGATACTTGGATATATATATAAAGCTGTTTGTATCATCGTTTTGTTAAATTGATTCTCTTCTTTGACAGCGATCTCCATCATGGAGGTGCCCAGGATGCCTCGTCCCGTCCCCTTCCCCCGGACTATTCATAACATAGTCTCCTCAACGCCAGGAGCTGCCGAGAACATCCCCATGAACGACACCCAGGATAACAAACTCCAGGAGGAGACAGACGAAAGCTTGGAGGACGATCAATTCGGGGAAGAGGATGACACCACCGTGGAAGTCACGGACGAGGCCAACCGCTCACAAGACAGCCTCTCCGAGGAGCGTTCCGCATCCGAGGAGAGGACGGTGGAAGAGGCTGAAAGGATGGCGAAGGAAGAGGAAGCGGCCAAAGAAAGGGCGCCACAGAGGCAGCTGATGGCCATCCAAGAGCTGGTGCACTCCGAGAGGAGCTACCTGCGATTGCTGCAGATCAGCACCGTGACCATCAGGAGCAACCTGCAGAAGCTACAGGTAAATATTGGTAATGGTTTAATTTCATTTGAACATGCATCAGATTACAATTGAATGCATCACATAATCAGTTCACAGTTCCACATGTCCAAAAGGAGTAGGAAGAAGCAAAGCTTATTAAATCCTACCCCTCCATCTGGTACTTTTACAATCAGTAACTGTTACATTTGTTCACTTCCTGCTTTCCCAATATAGTTAAATTTTATTTATTTATTTATTTTAATTTGCGGCACGGCAGTCGAGTGGTTAGTGCGCAGACCTCACAGCTAGGAGACCAGGGTTCAATTCCACCTGGGGATGGGACAAGGCATCCTGGGCACCTCTATAATGGAGATCGCTGTCAAATAATAGAATCAATTTAACAAAACTATGATACAAATAAAAGGTTATATTGGGGCTGCATGGCGCACCAGTGGTTAGCGTGCAGACCTCACAGCTAGGAGACACGAGTTCAATTCCACCCTCGGCCATCTCTGTGTGGAGTTTGCATGTTCTCCCCGTGCATGCGTGGGTTTTCTCCGGGTACTCCGGTTTCCTCCCACATTCCAAAAACATGCTAGGTTAATTGGCGACTCCAAATTGTCCATAGGTATGAATGTGAGTGTGAATGGTTGTTTGTCTATATGTGCCCTGTGATTGGCTGGCGACCAGTCCAGGGTGTACCCCGCCTCTCGCCCGAAGACAGCTGGGATAGGCTCCAGCACCCCCGCGACCCTCGTGAGGAAAAGCGGTAGAAAATGAATGAATGAATGAATGGTTATTTTTAGCCTTATGCATTATTTTATCTGTTTGAAGATGAACTATATCAGCAAGTTGAAGTATTTGTGATTTTAGAAATAAGGAGTTAGTATGTTCTCTGTAGACACACATAGAAGAAATGGTCTCATATTGTATGTTGGCACATAAAATAGTTATTGATTTAAAGTGCCCTCTTTTGGGATTAATTTAGAAACCTTTTCCCCAGTGTATATTAATATTTTTTTTATTCCCACTAGAGTGCCTTCAAGTACCCCCCATTTGCGAACCAGTGCCTGCTACAATCCCCATCAATCCTGCTATCATTCAACGCTAATATCATTTAATTCTGTCACATTGTCTTAATGAGTTGCTGCTCTACACAATTTACTGCCATCAGCAGCTTTGCTTATACCTCCGTTATGATCGTTTATTATGCCACCAGTAATGAAACGAGGCATCATAAAACGGAAAGGAATTAGGCTTTATGGGCCGCAAGGAACACTTTGTGGAAGAGAACTGAAAAGATGAACACACCGTGGAGACAGCAGATGAGGAGAAAATAAAAATGAGGAACGGCGGCGCTGCCAGTCCCATAAGAGGCGCACAGAACACAGTGACTGGCGGAGGAGTAATATAACATACATTGCTTAAATAATGTGACATGGAGAAAGATGGATGGAGTCATGATTGGGAAAGAATAAGACACTGTGAGGATGGAAATAAGCAGCAGTCGGGACAGAGAAACACAACAAGCATTGAATAATGGTGCCATTGTGTGTCATTGTGGAACATTGTTAGGCAAGTTGTGGGCTTGTTTTGTGGGCGCAGTGCAGATTGTTCCAAGTGGGCATTAGACCTACTGCTATGATTTACATTTTCTAATCCTGAAATCCAGGTATTTTGTTTTTCTAATTGATATCACTATTTTGTTAAATAATGGTTATTTCAAGCATCCTAAAAGGACTTTTTACTGATGTTAGTTACTTTGTTCCACAAAAATACTCTTCTGATGGTGGAAGTCAGGGACTGTATACTCTGCATTTTTTAACAGCTAATAGAATGTCAACATTTGAGCAGGATCTTGAGACATCATTTCATTTATTTGTTTTTTTTTTGTAAATTTAAAGATGCACGTTAACGCTTTATTCATCTAAATGGTGCACTTTAATTTTTTACAGAGGAAAGTTTGTGATACAGCATAACATACTGTTCTAATGGAATAAAAATGTGTTTAGTAAGTGCATATTGCTGGTGGAATTCAGTTTTCCCAGGAAATTATCTTTAACTACAAGAAAATAAAAAAATATTGCCTTGTTAACAGTATCATGATATATCGTATCGTGAGCCTAGTATCGCCTAGTATCGCCTAGTATCGCCTAGTATCGTATCGCCAGATTCTTGCCAATACACACCCCTAACTGAAATACATATTGATACATACATGAATGTGAGTGTGAATGGTTGTTTGTCTATATGTGCCCTGTGATTGGCTGGTGAACACTCCAGGGTGTACCCCGCCTCTCGCCCAAAGACAGCTGGGATAGGCTCCAGCATACTAAAAAGACATAAAATGGAGTCTTTATTGAGAAGCTGTTATCTGTTAAAGGAATGGAGGCCAAACGTTAGCGGGAGCTGAACAATACCGATAGCATGAGTGTCCTGATATCTGATATTCATATTGGATATGGTGGAGGTCACAAATGTGACTTACAAACCCTTGATTAACGAGTCAGTGTGTTGTCTCATAGTGTGCGTTTTTCATCCCAGCCTTCGCTTGCGAATTTGGACAGCATGTTCCTCTACATCGAGGACGTGATCGACGTTTCGAGTCGCCTCCTTAGCCTACTGGATCAGAAGCATCTTCAACCTGGAGATCCGCTCTTCCTGGAGGCACTGTGTGAGCATTAGCATCTTTCCTTTTCCTTTAAAGCAGCATGTTAACACTTCCCGTCAGGAAAGAGGGTTCAGGGTGGGTTCAGGAAGCCAAAATCGCTCTGTTAACGTGCAGTTATAGAATCTTAATATGCTTAAAGATGCTGGAAAACAAGCCTTCTGTGTTCCCTGATGGTTCTCTCTCCATGTAGGTGATTCCTTCCTGAGTCTCTCCTCTGAAATTGAGGCCGCCTACAAGGAGTACCTGACCAACTACAACCGCGTCACTGTGGTGGAGAACTCCTACAAAAAGAAGGAGGCACTGTGGGACGAGATCGTCAAAGTCATCAAGGCATCGGCGTAGGTTTTCATCTCGCTCATAAGCCATGGGTGTTCCCGGTGCCACCTCAACGCATCTCTCCTGCGTTTGCACAGGCCGGAAGTGAACGCCTCGTCTCTGAGTTTCTTCCTGGTGATGCCGGTGCAGCGCATCGCCCGCTACCCTCTTCTTCTTCAGACCATCCAGAAGCACACGGACACGCATCACCCAGCATACACGCTCCTGGAGCAGGCGGCTCACACCTCCATCGCTCTCAACTGCCGCATCAACGAGTACAAGCGCTTTCGAGAAGTCGGTGAGAAGGGCCGAAAACCACAGTGTGAATCCTTCAGCAGAGGTGAGCGGATCGTGTTTTTCACACTCAGTTCCTCTGCCTTGCAACCTGCAGCTGACAAGTACAAGAAGACCGAGACGCTGAGCATCATGGACAAGATCAACCGCTTGAGCTCTCACAGCATCGCAAAGAAAACAGCCAGGATTGGACAGTTCCTCAAACACGAGACTGGGATAGCTCCCAAGGTAACATCACAGGACACAAACTTACTTTACTAAGATTGAGCCACTTTACATGATTTATTTGTATGTATTTACATGTATTATTATTATTTATTATTATGTATTATATATATGTATTTATCAATAATTAAATAACTATAAATAAATAATAAAAAAAATAAAACAATTCATAAAATACAAATTCTAGTACATTAATTAATACATTTTTATAGTAATAAAAATAATTAATTTAAATAATTAAAAAAATTGTAAAATTTAATTTAAAAAAAAGTGCTCACTTTGCACGTCATTTTAAATCAATTTTGTTTATTTTTAATTCAGGATTTTCAAGCATAAAAATGGCAAAATGAACTAAAATACAAATCCATAGCCTTCAGAAGATGCATTCAAAAATACTAGGATGATATGTAGTATTCTACACTGGTCACAAGGTGGCAGTAATGTTACTGTAATGCTTGCTGAGATACATAAGCAGCATACGTAATCACTGGAACAACAGGCTTAATTGCAGGTTCGAATTAGCTTACAATCCCTAACCCAAATACAGCAACACACACGTGTATGAGTATTATTTGTATTTTAACTGACTTATTTTTTTGTTATTATGGCTACTCCGTTGCGCAATAGGAGTATAAAGGTGACTTTAGGGGTGTTATTACATGCCTAGAGGGCTCTATGTTAAAAACCATGTATAGAAGGTTGTGAACAAATGTCTGACATGTATGGCACATTTCATATGCTACATGTAATGTGTGTCTGCAGGTGGTGGATGAAGAGTTTGATGCGCTTGAATGCTTCTTTTACGTCCTGGAACATGGCATCTTGGAGCTGCTGGACAACGTGGAGCTGTACCTCCGCCATCTTGGGGTAAACTTAAGATGTGTCTCAAATCGAATGATTCCGTCAGTACACTATAATAAGTATAGTGTGCACACTGTGTACTTTGACAGTGTAGTGATAGCCCAAATTGATTACTCTTGTTGTGGATGTACTGGAAATGACGGATGCAATATTCTTCTGGCCCTCCTCTTCCGCTATGTCACGGAAAATGGCGACTATTGGGTGGGTGTTGCTGACAGTGCACTGCATTTTGCTGCACTTATGGACTCAAAAGTTTAACTGTATGAACAGAAGTGCTCAATTTGAGACCAAAACATGCAGGGCTGTGAGACGGCTGAGTGTTTTGATGCGGCTTGGATCCTGTCAATGAGACACTTAACATTTTTGCATTGTCCTCCTCAGAGATTCCTGCAGTGCAAAACAGAGGAGTTTGACTTGGACATGGATGGTGAGAAGGCACCCATTTGCTATAAGGAGATCACAACCGCACTCAGGCAGTGGATCCTCCCCACATTTGTGAGTCTGATTGTAAACCCCCCCCAAAAAACTTAGATTAAACTAGATTTGACATGAAGTGGCATAAGTCAATCACTTCATCATAGATGAAAAAATAGATGAAAACATGAGCTGGAAACCTCATATTACAAATATACAACATAAGGTGGCCAGAAATATTTCAATATTGAACAAAGCTAAATTTGTTCACAATCAGAAATCACTCCACACTCTTTATTGCTCTCTGGTTCTACCATATCTTACTTATTGTGTGGAAATATGGGCTAATAACTATAAAAGCAATCTTCACTCACTAAATGTACTGCAAAAAAGGTCAGTAAGGATAATTCATAATGCCGCCTACAGAGAACATACTAACTCCTTATTTCTAAAATCACAAATACTTCAACTTGCTGATCTTCAAACAGCTAAAAAAAATGCATAAGGCTAAAAATAAGCAATTAGCTAAAAATGTCATCCAATACTTCTCTACAAGAGAGGAGAAATATGATCTCAGGGAAGAAGTACATTTGAAACACTTCTATGCTAGGACTACGTTATGCTAGCCATAGCATTTCAGTATGTGGAATCAAACTATGGAATGGATTGAGTAAGACCCTCAAACAATGCACAACGATGAGCCAATGATGCATTCAATTGTAATCTGATGCATGTTTAAATGAAATTAAACCATTACCATTATCATCTTGGTGATGATTTCTATGAATCGTGTTTTCATCCAGGAAAAGAGGATGAGGACACTGATCCACAAACCTCTCTGCGTGCTCCGTGACCTCCTGTTGGGCCCGAGGAACCTGATCCGGAAGAGGCTGGACAAGCTCCTCGACTATGAAGTGATTGAGGCCAAATCTTTTCTGAGCTATGAGGAACAAGCCATAGCCAACACGTACAAGTGAGGCTCAGCTGCTTGAGCCTGAGTCCATCGGATGTTGAGTTGAATCATTTTTTGAAGTTGTCATGGTGTTCTTCACCCAGGACCATCAACACTTTGCTTCTTAACGAGCTGCCAAAGTTTAACGGCTTGGCGCTGCAGATGATTTGGAGCATGCTGGGCACGTTCAGCTGCCTGCACAAAGACCTCACCTCCGACATGGAACAGCTCTTCCAAAGCTTTGCCCAACAGGTAAACCGTCCGGAGTAATCGACACTCCAGGAAAGGAAATAGACGTTGTTAATGTAGTTAATTTTCCCCTCCATGCAGCTTCCCCACAGCTCCTTAGAGAATGGCGTGTTCTGGGAGTGGGCTGAGTCTGCAGTGCTTGAGGGTTCAAGGAGGCTGGAGACTTTGTGTCACAGTGTGGAGGAGACACTCCTGGCACCCGCCACACAGGTCTGTGTCAAGAATGTCTGCCTTTTTATTTTGTTGGCTTTCTGCGACTGTTATGTCTAAATTAGTACTTCCGTAATTATATACTGTGCAAAGTATACTTGTTCCTGAGTGCACGTAGTTTGACAATGCAGTGCTGTTCCAATGGAAATGACAATTGATATTTATCTTCCTCTTTTTCTTCTTCCTTACTCCTTCTTCCTCATCCTACCTTTTTCCCCCTCTCTTCTTCCTCTAAACACAATTCCAACTGCTGACTATGTGGATAAGTTAACATATATACGTACAAAGGAGAAAATATGAAACTAAAGCATAACTCAAATAAGGTCCATCACATTCCTGGAAGCAAACATGGTGGTCTTTTAATTAAGTGTTCATGGATGCATGGCACCCAGTAACATCACACATGAAGCAGCTCTGTGCCTGCTCTGTCTCTCAGCCTCTCGGCACGTCCACGCAACTCCGACTCAAGCAGCTGACGGACAAGCACGGCTCTGGCAAGATCTACCAGGTGATGAGCGCCGTGGTGGGCAGCCGGGACCTGGACCTGAGCCTGTCCAAAGGAGAGCTGGTGGCCGTCATCAGCCATGCCGACACCCGCGGGGACAGACGCAGGTGGCTGGTGGACGCCGGAGGTATAAGTGGTTATTATTATACAATATTGATAGTCCATTTTCCATCAATATTGTATGTGATTATTAACAGGCACTGTAACTGAGGCACACTACAATGCAGCTCACTGGCGCCATCTTTTGGCAGGTCCTTCTCATTGCAACAATTAACAACATAATGTGTTATTTTCATTCATTAATTCATTCATTTTCCACCGCTTATCCTCATGAGGGTTGCGGGGGATGCTGGAGCCTATCCCAGCGCTCTTCGGGTGAGAGGCGGGGTACACCCTGGACTGGTGGCCAGCCAATCACAGGGCACATATAGACAAACAACCATTCACACTCACATTCATACCTATGGACAATTTGGACTCGCTAATTAACCTATTTTATTGTCCACAAACCAAAAAAAACAATAATTACACCTCATTATAGGGATTTAGCAGACAAATAAATCTAAAGTTACCTTCACCTGGAATTTAATCAGAACACACACAAGGTCATCAAGGTGAGCCCAATAAACTGACCATTTTGTGTGCGCGATGGTGTCACGCAGGCCGGCGAGGGTACGCGCCATGCGCCAAGCTGATCCGCTATCATCAACCGGCAGAGGAGCCGCCGCCATCACCTCACCTGCCCCTGCCGCAGGGTAGCGGCGTCACCAGGAGGCACTCGTACACGCCGGAGCTCCAACAAACGGATGCGGCGATCAGCCAGCCCTGCTTCCAGGTGATCCCACACCCACTTCGCCATCCTCACACGCTCGTATGTAAAAGTTGGCATCACCTTTAAGTTACTATGGTTTGCACCTGCCTCTTTCTCCTCTAGTATTTGCAGTAATCTAACATTAATAGTATTTGCAGTATTGTAATGACATGATTATTGTTCATCACTATCTAAACAGTGATTGTGTTTCATTGTTAAAAGCCAATAGATACATTCATTCATTCATTCATTCATTTTCTACCGCTTTTTCCTCACGAGGGTCGCGGGGGTGCTGGAGCCTATCCCAGCTTTCTTTGGGCGAGAGGCGGGGTACACCCTGGACTGGTCGCCAGCCAATCACAGGGCACATATAGACAAACAACCATTCACACTCACATTCATACCTATGGACAATTTGGAGTGGCCAATTAACCTAGCATGTTTTTGGAATGTGGGAGGAAACCGGAGTACCCGGAGAAAACCCACGCATGCACGGGGAGAACATGCAAACTCCACACAGAGATGGCCGAGGGTGGAATTGAACCCTGGTCTCCTAGCTGTGAGGTCTGCGCGCTAACCACTAGACCACCGTGCCACCCCAATAGATACATTATTAAGTAATTTATTGCAGTTCAAGCCGTTGAAGTCCAATGAATAGCCTCAAATGGTAAACAGTTAACTGCCAGAGGTTAAAAAAAACAGGTTATGTTACCCAAAACTGAAGCATAATGGACTGTATATGTATCATAATTATACAAATTAGACAGGCCCTTTTCAGGGACCACCTAATGTGTCAACAATTTAAAGCTGTTGTGCATACTGACAGTTGCTGTGAGTAATTCCGACAGGTTTTACAACGTTTCTGATGTACTTACTACCCCATGTATAGTACCCCCGGTACTATAGCCTCGCAAGCACTGTAAAGCTTTTCACCGGTTCTCTATACACCAGCTAAATAAATACCTAATTAATCTTTTAGTTTACCAAAACTTAAAATAATTGCATAGTATGATTTTCATTTATTTCACAACCGATGTCATTTTGATTTTATGGCATAGCAGCGTGTGGAAAAGCACTGTGTCAAGCATTCCACATAAAAATGTCATGAATCAGTCAGTCGGCCATCAAATGGTGGTTTGCGGGCCCAGTGAGCTGATTGGTTGAGGTGCAAGGATGTTTATTTCCTCAATTGTCAATGACAAGCGCATGTGCGGATTGATTCATGCTTGCGACCGTGTGCTCTGCAGCAGGAGCATCAATCAGTCACATGGCGACACGTGTGTGTGTGTGTCAGGTGATATAAACTCCCACCATTAATACACCTGAATCGGAGGCGGGAGTGTCAAGGCTTGTAAATGTGTGATAGTTTATGTGAGTGTGTATACTCCAGTGAGATTAAGGTGAGTGGAGAGCGGATTTCATTAGACCTCGTGTGTGTGTGTGTGTGTGTGTGTGTCACCTCGCTGCCTGTTAAAGTGACTGATAACTCAGCTGACCTCCTCTAGGCATCCCCCTCCTCCCTCTTGACCCTGAGCCTCCTGCCATAAAAGACCTACCGACCTTGAGGCCATGTTCACGCTGATAATGACGACGATGGCCGTGTGTCCCCAACCCCCCCCAAAACAAGACGGGTCCAGCTCTTTGGCGTTGTTATATATATATATATATATATATATATATATATATATATATATATATATATATATATATATATATATATATATATATATATATATATATATATATATATATATATATATATATATATATATATATATATATATATATATATATATATATATATATATATATATATATATATATATATATATATATATATATATATATATATATATATATATATATATATATATATATATATATATATATATATATATTCAGAGCACGCTCTGTGGCAGCGTTGTGTCGTCAACGTGAGGTTTTTCACAAGACGATGAACTTTGTCTCGGCCTTGTAGTAGGTGCCACACCGAGACGCTCCTTCTTGTCTCGAAAGCAGCTGCTCAGCAAAATGCAAATGAGATGCAAAGTGATGATGTCATAGCCGGGAGGTGAAGACGTTTCAATGACACTCGGTTGACTGACTGCTAAACTCTGCTAAGCCGTTAGCACTGCAAGGACACTGTGCTCATTAGCAAGCCTCAAGAGCGGGAAAGAAGCTACTAGTACGCTGTGTGCTGTACTTGAGTGCACTTATGCACTCAAAAGGCTAAGTCTAAGTACATAAGTGCTCAGTTTGAGACACAGCATTAATTTGTCCAACGTGAGCTCAACTACTCGTTGTCTCGCAGGTGTTTGCGGCCTACAGCTTCACAGCGAGAGGAAACCACGAAATCTCTATCGTGGCGGGCGAGCCGGTGCGTGTCCTGGAGCCTCACGACAAGAGGGGAAGCCGCGAGTGGAGCCTGGTGGAGGTGAGAGACAGGCAGAGGGGCTACGTGCCCTCCAACTACCTCGTCCTGGTGCCTGTGGGGGCGGGGTCGCTCGCCGGAACATAGTAGCAAAGTGCTGCTACTGCTACTAGCTTCAAATTATCTGCAAACTGCACTTTAGCTATGGCTAAACTTTTGACTGGAAAGTTAGCCGCAATCAGTGCGTACATCGTACCATGACTCGAAGTGCACCGCTCGAACAAAAAATGGAGGTGTTTCATGTCCTATGTGTACAACGCTTGAAGATCTGTCTAACCCAGGACACTGGTCGTTTCAAATGATCCTTTTGGAAAAAGGAAAGGAGTGACTTGAGTCCAGAATGGTCATAAAGTGTAAAAAGAAGTGAACCAGTGCGACCCCCGTTATTCTTTTAACACCACTCATTGACTCTCATCGCAGAATGGGTGCAAAAAGCCAAAGAAAAAGCAAAAGACATACACAACCATCAACCTGGCGCCCAAACTTTTTGCACCGAGGGCCAGAAACATTAATGGATGTGGGGGCCACTTTTACATTTTTTTTTTTAAACCAACTCCTATAGATAAGCTGGATGTGTTATATTATATATATAATTATATTATATACATACATATATATATGTTACATTGAGCAACTTATGAGTATGAACCTTTTCTTTTAACAGTACACATTTTAAAAATATTTTTCTTTTTCACAATATTATGTCTTTTAAACAAATTGCATAGTTTAGTCTTTATATTCAATTTTATTGTATTTTTTCCTCTTAATTTTTCTCTATTTTTTTCTTGTTTGTTTGACATTCCAAGTGTAGTCCATCAACAGCAACCTACCTCCCACTTAGTCCTGTTAGCCCACTTATGGTCTGAGCCCATAACTGGACTCATGGTGGGTCTAAGTGGGGGGGGGGGCAAGTCAGTGTTGATGGACTACAATGTCATACAACTTCATGCTAAAAAAATCCAAACTATCCGTTTAATATTGTCAACATTTTTTTGTGTAAGTATATTTTAGAATGTGATATCGGCTGATGTAAAAGTGGTCCCCCGGGCCGCGCTTTGAACACCCGTGGCTCAGCGGCATGCTTTACACAAAAAGATGGAATTGCACTACAGGGTGTTGGACTTCAGGGGTTTGACTCTATTTTAGCAATGACATAAACGAAGGACGCCGCCTCTTTTGAAAAAGTTCCCGAGACTAGAGGACAACTCCTGAGCTGCCTGCAGCAGGAAGTCAGAAAACTGCGTGTTCTTGTTAGCGAGCTAACAGCGAGGCTGCTGTTATTCTACTTGAGGTCAACGTGGGCTGACAGACGCATGTGTGTGTGTGTGTGTGCTTCTCACCTGGAGGCGGCAACAGCAGCACCCCTGCTTGGAGACGGATGAGAACATGACACTCTCTTCCTCCTCCTAGCCTGCATCACGTGATGTCAGTGGAAAGTGTCAGCAGGAGACACACATGAAGAGGAGGTGAAGATGGAAGGAATTTGTGATTAAAGGAGTAACGGGGGGGGGGGAATGGAGGAAGGATATTGTCAGGTGGCGACAGACTACTGCACCAAGTGGAGTCCCCTCACTTCCGTCTTCCACACAAAGTCACAGGAAGGACCTACACTTCTGTTGTAATGATGATCATAATATTTACCCCCTTCTTTTCTCTTTTTTTAATTGTTTACTTTATTCCCATTTTATTGCTAGTCACTGCACTACCGGACAAAAGTATTAGGACTGAAATATTAGATGGCATTTAAATTTATTTTATTTTTTTTAAAGCTGCAGGTGGGATTTTTCTGGACAAAAGTATTAGGACTGAAATATTAGATGGCATTTAAAATGTTTTGTTTTTTTTAAGCTGCAGGTGGAATTTTTCCGAACAAAAGTATTCGGACTGAAATATTAGATGGCATTGAAAATGTATTTTTTTTTAAAGCTGCAGGTGGAATTTTTCCGAACAAAAGTATTCGGACTGAAATATTAGATGGCATTGAAAATGTATTTTTTTTTTAAAGCTGCAGGTGGAATTTTTCCCAAATATTAGATGATATTTAAAATTTATTTAATTTTTTTAAAGCTGCAGGTGGGATTTTTCCGGACAAAAGTATTAGGACTGAAATATTAGATGACATTTATTTTTTTTTCTCAAAGCTGCAGGTGGGATTTTTCCCAAATATTAGATGGCATTTAAAATGTTTTTTTTTTTTTTTTAAAGCTGCAGGTGGGATTTTTCTCAAATATTAGATGGCATTTAAAATTTATTTTATTTTATTTTTTCAAAGCTGCAGGTGGGATTTTTCCGGACAAAAGTACGTATTAGGACTGAAATATTAGATGGCATTTAATTTTTTTTCTCAAAGCTGCAGGTGGGATTTTTCCGGACAAAAGTATTAGGACTGAAATATTAGATGACATTTATTTTTTTTTCTCAAAGCTGCAGGTGGGATTTTTCCCAAATATTAGATGGCATTTAAAATGTTTTTTTTTTTTTTAAAGCTGCAGGTGGGATTTTTCTCAAATATTAGATGGCATTTAAGTTTTTATTTTTTTTAAGCTGCAGGTGGAATTTTTCCCAAATATTAGATGCCATTTAAAATGTTTTTATTTTTTTTTAAGCTGCAGGTGGGATTTTTCCCAAATATTAGATGGCATTTAAAATTTATTTTATTTTATTTTTTTAAAGCTGCAGGTGGGATTTTTCCGGACAAAAGTATGTATTAGGACTGAAATATTAGATGGCATTTAATTTTTTTTTAAGCTGCAGGTGGAATTTTTCCCAAATATTAGATGGCATTTAAAATGTTTTTTTTTTTTTTTTAAAGCTGCAGGTGGGATTTTTCCCAAATATTAGATGGCATTTAAGTTTTTATTTTTTTAAGCTGCAGGTGGGATTTTTCCCAAATATTAGATGGCATTTAAATTTTTTTTTTTTTTTTTTAAAGCTGCAGGTGGAATTTTTCCGGACAAAAGTATGTATTAGGACTGAAATATTAGATGGCATTTAATTTTTTTTTAAGCTGCAGGTGGAATTTTTCCCAAATATTAGATGGCATTTAAAATGTTTTTTTTTTTTTTTTAAAGCTGCAGGTGGGATTTTTCCCAAATATTAGATGGCATTTAAGTTTTTATTTTTTTAAGCTGCAGGTGGGATTTTTCCCAAATATTAGATGGCATTTAAATTTTTTTTTTTTTTTTTTAAAGCTGCAGGTGGAATTTTTCCGGACAAAAGTATGTATTAGGACTGAAATATTAGATGGCATTTAATTTTTTTTTAAGCTGCAGGTGGAATTTTTCCCAAATATTAGATGGCATTTAAAATGTTTTTTTTTTTTTTTTTAAAGCTGCAGGTGGGATTTTTCCCAAATATTAGATGGCATTTAAGTTTTTATTTTTTTAAGCTGCAGGTGGGATTTTTCCCAAATATTAGATGGCATTTAAATTTTTTTTTTTTTTTTTTAAAGCTGCAGGTGGAATTTTTCCCAAATATTAGATGGCATTTAAAATTTATTTTATTTTATTTTTTCAAAGCTGCAGGTGGGATTTTTCCGGACAAAAGTACGTATTAGGACTGAAATATTAGATGGCATTTAATTTTTTTTAAGCTGCAGGTGGAATTTTTCCCAAATATTAGATGGCATTTAAAATGTTTTTTTTTTTTTTTTTTTTTAAAAAGCTGCAGGTGGGATTTTTCCCAAATATTAGATGGCATTTATTTTATTTTTTTTTTTAAGCTGAAGGTGGGATTTTTCCCAAACATTAGATGGCATTTAAAATGTATTTTATTTGTTTTTAAGCTGCAGGTGGGATTTTTTCCCAAATATTAGTTGGCATTTAAAATTTATTTATTTATTTTTTTTTTAAGCTGCAGGTGGGATTTTTCCCAAATATTAGATGGCGTTAAAAATTTTTATTTTTTTTTTAAAGCTGCAGGTGGGATTTTTCCAACAGTCCTGAATGCAGCATAAAAGCTTGTGTTTATATGGGATTTTCCATGTGACATAACATCTTTTCTTTGTGGCCTTGTTTCCACATTCTGGAAGTGACCATTCTCAGAACACCTTATCCGCCCCTTCTATGCACCAAAAGGTGCCTGGGTTGTCCTGGTTGTCCCCTGAGTTAGTGATGTCCGATACCACTGTTTTCTTTCACAGCCTAAAATTCAGGCTGGTATTGGCGATACTGATACTGATACAAATACATTTTAGATGGGTCAATTTTAAAAAGTAGAGTGTATAGTCATCCCTCACTTCATCGCGGTTCAAACATCGCTTCCGTCACTATTGCGGTATTTCAGAAATTAAGAAATTATCGCTGTTTCATGGTTGACTGTGACCCATCATTACTCCCAAAAAATCCATATCTAAGTAAATTGACATAAATGAAACATTTTCAAGCATAAAAATGTCCCATTGCATTCTACAGTGGCCACTAGGTGTCACTAGTAACACACATCAGACTTGATCGCCAAAGAGGTCTGTAATTTAGTCATTTATTTTAAACAACTGCTTATCATTTAGACAAGGTCTAAAGTCGCTTTCCAATGTGTTCCTCTTAATATACATGACCTGAAATGACTTCAGTATCAAAGTATTAATATTTTCATTTGAGAATCCATTTTACAGCCGAAAGCTCTAGTATTGGACGTATCGATATTTCAGTATCGATCCGCACATCACTACTCTTGAATTGGAGGCTTAACAACCAAACACTATCCTCTCGCTGGGACTAGCAACCACCTGGCGGCCATGTTGCTGCTCGAGGAACTAAAGAACTACACATGTTAGCTTCAATGTCGCATTTAATGAAGTTTGTCAGTATTAGCATATGATCTTACATTGCTCGCATCTTTGTATATATTTATTATTTTAATTTATTTGTGTTTTGATATTGAATGTAGCAGCTTCAATAAAACTCCCACATATTTGACTTCATGTTGTCTTTTTATTTCAGCGTGAATGACTTTGTTAGGTGCAGCATGAGTGCAATTCAGCTGGATAACGAGGTGACTTAATCCTGTAGCAGTAATTATAACAGAGGTAGCTGTGATCATGATTTATTCCAAAAACAGCATCCAGGAACGGCTGCAGATGTCCAGACTATGTGTGTAGCAGTGATCTAAGCGTGCTGCCTTCAGGACCATCAAGCATAACAAGATGATGCTCACCGTGCACACACTATGAATGTGTATGTACAAGAAGAAAGAGGTGCTACACTACTTCACCGGGTGAGTCACTTTTGTCCACATTCCCATTATGCTTTGTGCTCATTGATTGACAGCAGGCAGCCACCAGCTCCCTGACGGCTTGACGCCTAATCTGATGTTAATTAGTGTGTGACACCATTATTGACTTGGACCGGAGAAATGGTGACACCAGCTGCAGTGTGCATCTTTTAACAGGATTACACAACAGCAGGTGTCCAAAAGTATGGCCCAGGGGCCATTTGTGGCACACAGCTGTTTTTTATTGGCCCTTGGCATAAAGCAATCCATTATTATGCCTCTTTCACTATAGGACTTCTCTGTAGACAGCAGGAAGGAGATGGATTTCAATGGAGGCTGCATGCTAAGCTAGTCTAATACCCCCCAAAGATGCTTGCGATGCTACACCAGGCATCAAGGTCAGTGTCTTTAGCATAATCATTATAGCATATTCGGCATACAATAGTGTGGTTCAATATCATTTGACATAGTAAACTACAAAAGCACTCAGAGAGCGCAGACATACACCATGCGCTATAGTTCCCCCATATTATTGTGATTTACACATAAATATTAGTACTACGTAGCATAATAATGTTTGTATATTGTATGTGTCTAGCTATGAAAATGGTTAAAAAATTGTACTATGCTAATGTTAACATGTTAACATAGTGCTAAATGTTCATATGTCTAGCTATGAAAATGACAAAAATATTATTATGCTAATGTTAGCATGCTAACGCCTAGCATCATAGTACAAAGTGTTTATATAAGTGCCAACCTATGAAAATGGCTGAAAATGCTTCTATGCCAATTTTATTATGCTAACATATAGCACAGTGCTAAGCGGTTATACAGTATATGTATGTATGTATCTACCTTTTTTATATTAAAAATCAAAAGTTATAGCAGGTTTGAGAGAAACAACAATTCGTTTTGAAGTTGTTTACATTTTTTATTTTAAAAGCTGCAGGTGGGATTTTTCCGACAGTCCTGAATGCAGCATAAAAGCTTGTGGGTGTATGGGATTTTATTTTCTCTTGCTTGTGGCCTTGTCTCCCCATTCTCAGAACACCTTATCTAGCTCCGCCCCGTCTACGCATATGACCACTATTACATATGTGCCATGAAATAGCTAAAATTGCTACTATACTATACTATACATGCTAACTATGCTAACTTTAAGATGCTAACACCTAGCATGATAGTACAAAGTGTTTAAATAGGTGCCTACCTGTGAAAATGGCTGAAAATGCTACTATGCTAATTTTATTATGCTAACATATAGCATAGTGCTAAGCGGTTATACAGTATATGGTATGTAACTACCTTTTTTACATTAAAAATCAAAAGTTATAGCAGATTTGAGAGAAACAACACTTACTTTTGAAGTTGTTTACATTTTTTTTAAAGCTACAGGTGGGATTTTTCCGACAGTCCTGAATGTAGCATAAAAGCCTGTGTGTATACGGGATTTTCTATGTGACATCACATTTTTCTCTTGTTTGTGGTCTTGTCTCCCCATTCTCATTGCCGTCTACACACATGACCACTATTACATATGTGCCACGAAATAGCTAAAAGTGCTTATATACTAACATTATCATGCTAACAATGCTAAGGTTAGGATGCTAACACTTAGCATGATAGCGCAATGTGCCTAATTAGTTCAGAATTTTGAAGAGTCTGAATCGGTTGAAAAAGGTGGCAATAGCTAGAACTCTTCAGATCAAAGGCATTTTGAATTCCGTAAGAAAACATTTTTTGATTTTTTTTGTATTATGGCTAATAGCATGAATGTCCTGAGTTTGTTGAATGAGTTGATGAATTGATTAATCGGTTGACAAATGTGGCAATTGTACAGATAATTAATTTTAGAGAGAGGGTGAATTTGGGGACATTTTTTCATGTTTGTAATTTTAAAGAAGCACTAAGGTGTACTAAACATACGACTACCGTCATTGTTCATGTATGTGTGGCTTGTTGTACACATGCCTGGTTGGATGTGTGGATCGGCTTTCACAGCATCTCATACTGTTGCCTGCCTGCGCGTGTGTGTGTGTGTGTGTGTGTGTGGTGTACAGTGACGCTCACGTCAGCTAACATTTGTTCTGTCAGCAGCAATTTGATGAAAAATGCCTTTAGGCATTAACTGCAGAGTATGCTGTGTGTGTGTGTGTGTGTAACAGTGAACAAATCTCTGGCTATAAATACCCACTGCTGCAATTGAAGCAGGCTAAAAATAGAACAAGCGCCCATATTACCCTCTTGTGGAAGATAGGAGAATTGCAGTTAAATTGACCTAAACATGTAAAGGAAAACTCATCCACAATGTGAAACACAAACATGTATTGCTTTTATTTTTTTGTGCATTCTACCGAGAGAAAGTGATGGGTTACTTTCTCTCGGTAGAGTGCACAAAAAAGGATACCTTTAAAAAAAATCGCTCGTCTGGGCACTCACAGATTTCGCTACAATGTGCTCCTGAGGACCGGAGCATGTCTTGTGCTGGAAGACACAGCCATCCCAATGAGAGCGGCCATTGTAGACAGTAAGATACTGTCAGTATTACATGTTATCATCAATGTAGTTAATACAAACAATCAAATGATAAAACATTGTTACAGGGCTTCGTAATCGAAGTACCTCCCAATGGCGTGCATTGTTAGCTAGCTCATACTAACTTCTTTTCTCTTGTTAGAAGGCACAGAAAAGGTAAATAAATATGTGTTCATGTTTCACATAAGGATTGTGTATGATTTAAATTTTTTTTTGTCGATTTTTCCAAGTGAAATAGCGAACAGTAAAGTGAATCTGTGCAGAAAGTGAACAACTTTGTGTGTGTTCGTGTGCAGGACGATTGCGTACGTTTAACCAAATGTTGCTAATGGCAGCCTCTGGGTGACGGCGAACCATCTGTGCCACTGCATGCAAGTGTGTATGTGTGTATTTAACAGGACATATAACAGTGTATGTGGTACTTATTTACACATCATCTAATGTTATGTAATGGCTAAAGTGAGGGTAAACATACGTTACATGGACAAAAGTGTATTAATGAGTGAATGAATGACAGGTTGGAGTCCAAGTCCCTGAATCATCATTCATCTCATTAATTCATTCAAAAGCCATCCCTCCCAATTATGTTATATGTTAATATAAGTATGTTAACATAAATATGTTCATAACTTTGACTGATTTTTGTTTGGCGGCACGGCAGTCGAGTGGTTAGTGCAGCTAGGAGACCAGGGTTCAATTCCACTCTCTGCCATCTCTGTGTGGAGTTTGCATGTTCTCCCCGTGCATGTGTGGGTTTTCTCCGGGTACTCCGAGTGTGGGAGTGGGTACTCCCACATTCCAAAAACATGCTAGGTTAATTGGCCACTCCAAATTGTCCAAAGGTATGAATGTGAGTGTGAATGGTTGTTTGTCTATATGTGCCCTGTGATTGGCTGGCAACCAGTCCAGGGTGTACCCCGCCTCTCGCCCGAAGACAGCTGGGATAGGCTCCAGCAACCCCTGCGACCCTCGTGAGGAAGAAGCGGTAGAAAATGAATGAATGAATGATTTTTGTTTGGTTCTTGGGCTCCATAAACAACCAGTGCTTCTCAAATAGGGGGGTAGGGCTCCCCCCAGGGGGTCGGGGGAATTGTCAGCGGAGACGCAAGAGGCTTTCATTCAATGCAGTCCTACCAACATGTACAAATTTATAGTACTCAACATGCAAGTTGACGCTTGAATATGCTTGTATGCAATCCATTTTGTTGCATTTTTCTGGTTCAGTCTGTACAGTACAGATCAATGAATACATATTATTAGTTTCACTACTATTTCAAATTGGGGGTTGGGGGGGGGGGGGCGGGGGGGATTCTGTCCCTTAGCGGTGTCATGACAGAAAATAATACCATATAGGTAGTGCTTTTTCTCGCCATTGTGGAGCTGTCCCAGTCCATATTGTGATGCTCCAGTCTGATGGGAAAAGTAGGGGTTTGTATTTGGGAAGACAGCTAAAGATAAAATCAACACCCCTGAGGAGATGGAGCCACACTGAACACACACACACACACACACAGCATATGCACACTGACTAATATTGTACAGCAAAAAAAACTTCATTAGGTATGTTTTTTTTAATTGTTTTTACTTATTTCCTACTGCTTCACTTCTTTTTACTCTTGTACGACGCTTGACAATCTGACTTTCTGTCTCTTTCACTCCCTCCCTCTCACACACACTTGCTATTTTCATCTCACATCCTCAACTGTCAGTCTTCATTAGCCTCCCCTCCCTCGCTGCCAGGCAGTGTTTTGGCCCGATAGCTTAGCATATATTGATTGCATTATGTTGCTTTTAGCTTCTTCAAGGCACAAAATGTATGAAAAGTGGCCCCCGCATCCTTCAACGGATGGATTGCGGTTTGTTCATATCAGCAGTGATTTGTCTCGTGTGGCTTGGTGTATTTCCTAGTGTGGTGGGGGGGTCACGATCTCTTGCCGCCTTCAGCACCCCGCCCCATCCTTTTATTTCCTACACTCGACCCTGACCTTGGGCGCCGACTCGGCCATCAAAGATGAAGATGAGCATGCGGATGTGTTTCTAAAGAGGAGCGGGAGGGAATGGATGAGTCCTGGATGAGGAGTTGGGAGAGCAAGAAGGGAGGACGTCAAAGGCCGAGCCAGGTGAAGGACATCAGGGTTAGAAGGAAGAGACACAAAGTAAAGCTAAAAGGGCCAATCCGTGTGAAGAAAAACGCTAACGCTAACTCTGAGGGGGGGGAGGGTGAATAATACAAAGACATGACGAGGAATAAGGTGTCAAAGGTCAAACTATTCTGCTGTCTAGAAAAGTCTTATAAAAGCAGGAATTCTTATGACTATTTTATCTCTGCTGTCAATATCCAGATACTTCCTGGGAGTAGAAAATGGAAAACCCCTGGAATACAACCAAGATGATAATATTGAAAATTATACTTTGTTGTTTCATTGTCTTATCCCACGTAATATACCCTAAAATCAGAGACATGCTAATTATTTTGCTTATTTGAAAAAGTACAATTGGCTGGCGACCAGTCCAGGGTGTACCCTGCCTCTCGCCGGAAGACAGCTGGGATAGGCTCCAGCACCCCCCGCGACCCTCGTGAGGAAAAAGCAGTAGACAATGAATGAATGAATAAATGAAGAAGTACATCTCAGATTTGAGTTCATTTTACTTAAAGAAAGGAATTTGGAGTACTAAGAAATAATATCTTTAAAAAAAACAAACAAACTATTTTGACCTTGATAACTTGTTTAGATTCCCCTTTTTGCATAGTGTAATCCTTACACCAGAGGTCTTCAATTGAACTTGAGTAAGATCCATTTATGCTATTTTTTCACAGCAATTTTTTTAATCTTATTTTGCATTACATTGCACCAAACTCTGCCGGAGTATTAGAAAAATATAATTTAAAAAGTATTTTAAAAATTTGTACATTTATGACTTTTTTTCTTTTGAAAAAAACTTGTAACTTTATTTTGAAGGCATTGCCTGCGACCTCTCTGAAAAGGGGGACTTATGTGACCTTTGACCTTGGGTATTTGTAGGGGGCGTAAAAGGCCAAAACCAGGTCCATATCCGGACCGAGGACTGTCCTTTGTTGAGGCTGCCTTATAGAGTGGAACCTCAGTTAGTGTGTGTTTTGGTTAACATCGAAAATTAACGGCACAGTTTTGCATGTGTTCTCCTGGTTAGTGTACAATGTAGCTAGCATCTTGTTGTGTTATTAATACACTGCGTTAATGTTTAATATTTTCATTCATTCATTCATTCATTTTCTACCGCTTATCCTCATGAGGGTCGCGGGGGGTGCTGGAGCCTATCCCAGCTGAGAGGCGGGGTACACCCTGGACTGGTGGCCAGCCAATCACAGGGCACATATAGACAAACAACCATTCACACTCACATTCATACCTATGGACAATTTGGAGTGGCTAATTAACCTAGCATGTTTTTGGAATGTGGGAGGAAACCGGAGTACCCGGAGAAAACCCACGCATGCACGGGGAGAACATGCAAACTCCACACAGAGATGGCCGAGTGTGGAATTGAACTCAGGGCTCCTAGCTGTGAGGTCTGCGCGCTAACCACTAGACCGCCGTGCCACCCTATTTTTATATATATATATTTTATATTTATGTATATTTTTTATATACTTGTTAGCCAACAAAGGGCTGCACGGCGGTCGAGTGGTTAGGGTGCAGACCTCACAGTTCGGAGACCAGGGTTCAATTCCACCCTCAGCCATCTGTATGGAGTTTGCATGTTCTCCCCGTGCATGCGTGGGTTTTTCTCCGGTTTCCTCCCACATTCCAAAAACATGCTAGGTTAATTGGCCACTCCAAATTGTATGAATGTGAGTGTGAATGGTTGTTTGTCTATATGTGCCCTGTGATTGGCTGGCGACCAGTCCAGGGTGTACCCCGCCTCTCGCCTGAAGACAGCTGGGAACGGCTCCAGCACCCCCGCGACCCTCGTGAGGAAAAAGTGGTAGAAAATGAATGAATGAATGTTAGCCAACAAAATGGCAACCGGAACCGGAACTTACATCAACCATCTGAGATGTCACTTTTTACGTGTTGATGTTCTACTGAAGTCAGGACTGAATGGGGCAGTGACCCAACATATCCAGTACATAGATCTGTGATGAAAGGCTAGCAGGGTAATGTAATGTAAGAGCTTTTAGCTTATATTCATCTCCCAAGCATCCCCCCCCCCCCCCCCCCCCCCCCCCCCCCCCCCCCCCTTATCTCATATTCTTTGGTTTTCAGCATTTTTGTTTTAGGACAAACACACACTTGTGTATAAGGTCCACATAGACCAGCACACATGTTTGGCTGGTGTCAGCACAGTAGACAGATGTATGGTGACAGGGGCTGCAGTGCGTTGGATTAATACACTTAGTGTTCGACATGTCAAAATGCATCAACCTAACCCCCCCCACCACCACACACACACACACACACACACACACTCAAGCTCTCAGTGATTGCTGCATCCCGGCCTGCTGTCATACAAACACACACTTTTCCATTCAAGCGACCACTCACCCTCAAATCTGACCGCCATCGGTCGGGCAGTGACACGCCCACCAAGCATCAGGACTGCCCCTTTGAATGCTTTATTACTGCTTGCATGGGTTGCCAAAAGAGGGCGCTCTGGGGACTGTTAGTAGCTTAAACCTGCTGAGTTAAAAGTATTATTAATAATACTTGTTATCATTGGGTGCATTGTAGTATACATGAAGGTATATTCTGTTTCTGCAGGTGTGGAGGCCCTGCATTGTATTAACTGTTGGTGCTTTGAGGAGTTTGGTAAATCTTGTTTGCTCTGTTCTTTCCGCACCTTGTTCCACTTTTGAATCACCCTTTCCTTAAAATTGTGTGACCACTGATACGTTGTGTTCAAGGATATAAGAACAGGTATATAATGAGGTTGGCTTCATGTTTGCATGGACCTATATTTGTGCAGATGACTTTGTACGTGGTTAGCCAATATTTAGCATTGCGTCTTGTCCGAGAGCTTTGAACTCAGTGTGACGGTGGCGGTGACGAGGCCGCAGACGTGGCCTCGACGCACTGTGTGTCAATACGTCAATGCGACACTGTGTTGACAGTGTAAGCAAACAACATGAAGGATTTGGACACAAAGAACCAGATAGGGGAACGTTGTGATAGAATCAGAGCGCACTGTGGGAAGCGACAGCGTGATATTGACTCAACAATTTCCTCCTGAGATGAAGTGATGGCAAAACAAGATGACATGTGACGCCCGCTGTGTAATGCTCATTACCGCCACCAACAGGACTGGAACGGTATCACCATGACAGTGGACGACTCTTTCTGTTTTCTCCTGGTTTTGTTTATTTTAGGCAGAAAAATGTCGACAAATCCTCCCCTTCCCTTCTTTGTGTTTTGTCAGCAAGCATTTGTTGATGAATTGATATAGGAAAGTAGGAAGGGGGTGTGGTTTATCTACTATGCGCCTGTTCCACAGAGTGACATCATATACTGTATGTAAGGAGGGTGTGAACGACTCACTGTGTGTGTGTGTCCCACTTGCAAACGGATCAATAATGTTATAAATTAGACTTAGGGCTTTCCCCATTCCACTTGTGACTCCGCCTGTAATCGACTTGATTGACAAGTGTATTGTTTGCTTGAACCACAGTTCTGCATCTGAGAGTTCTTCCTTATTTAGCTTACTTACCTGACACATTAGGGGATTTTTTATTTTTTTTATTTTGTATTAAACACCTGTATCTAAATCTATTCCCCTATGAATATAAATGTCATATACAGTATATAGAATATTACCATGTACTGTACATTCAGTAAGTAAAAAATACTGACATGGCAAGAAAAATGAACACGTTGTGTTGTGACTCATGATGCAACATGGCGGCACGGGAAAGCTCGTGTTTGGTGTCGACGAACCCACCGCAGAGCCGACAATGGCTGACACGTTAGGGGTCAAAGATTAACGCCACAGACAGCTCAGTGATGGAGTTGATGGAGTCCTAATTTGTTTTCTTCTCCATCTTCAGTAGTGATTTACACGACACAAACAATTTTTTATTTTTTATTTTTTATTTTTTATTTTTTATTTTTTAGTTTTTAGTTTTTAGTTTTTAGTTTTTATTATTTTTTTATTTTTTTATTTTTATTTTTATTTTTTTTTTATTTTTTATTTCTTTTTTATTATTTTTTAGTTTTTTTTTATTGTATTTTATTTTGTATTAAACACCTGCATCCAATACTATTCCCCTATGAATATGAATGTCATATACAGTATATAGAATATTACCATGTACTGTACATTCAGTAAGTAAAAAATACTGACATGGCTTTTACATTAAGTGTGTATGTAGCTGAATTACAACTGCAGCTTGCACAGACACACACACACACACACACACACACTGACCTCCATGACATTTGCTCGCCCTTCACACACTCTCAAGCCCTGCTGCTGATGTGCTGACTGCAGCACAAGCGCTCCTTAATCTGCATGTTATTACTCTTTATTCATAAAAGTAACCGAACATGACAGACATCATGTGTTTAAATGTCAACGCATTCTAATTAGACAACATTTTATCCGTCATGTGACCACCAGCTGTGTGTGTGGAGGTTTATTGCGGCGAGCAGGGTGGTGTGTTTTTGTGCTTGTGTGTGTGTGTGTGTGTGCGCGCGCACAGGGGAGTTATTGATGCCAGTGACCTTCAGGCCCTGGAATGATGATGTCCTGCTCAATAATAGATTGGGGCGCTCTCCTATGAGCCAGCGCTCGACCATGAGGACAGAGGATGACCGATATATAGCGCTTCACACGTGTGAGAGGTGTCGGCCAAATTGACTTTGAGACGCTGTCTTGAATGTTGTGTTGCATTATGGGGGCGGGGGGTGCATATTCTGCTTAGTAAGAATGTAGCGAAGTAGGCAAGGGCTGACGTGAGGATTGGAGAAAATAGGATACATTAATGGCACTTTTTCAAGGTGTTGATTTTTGACAAAAGTGGTACTTTAATGTACGTTCTTCAGAAATGTGGTGTGCTATTTTTGTTTTGTCGCACAAAGAAGCCATGCTACATACACAGCCATACACAGGAAGCAGTTAGTGTGTGTTTTGGTTAACATCGAAAATTTACACCACAGTTTTGCATGCGTTCTCCGTGTAGTGTACAATATAGCTAGCATCTTGTTGTGTTATTTATACACTGTGTAAGTCCATCTGCAGTGGGGCAGTGACCCACCATATCCAGTACATGGATCTGTGATGAAAGGCTAGTAGGGGAATTACTCTGGACACGTATTACTGTACGTTCTTCAGAAATGTGGTGTGCTATTTTTGTTTTGTCGCACAAAGAAGCCATGCTACATACACAGCCATACACAGGAAGCAGTTAGTGTGTGTTTTGGTTAACATCGAAAATTTACGCCACAGTTTTGCATGCGTTCTCCTGGTTAGTGTACAATATTAATACACTGTGTAAGTCCATCTGCAGTCTTTATTTATTTATATCCGATTGGATTAACCCTGCTGGTCCCTGTCAGTCCAAATAATGACATGATGGGAAACTGAGTTGCAGACGAAGAAGCAGTATTGGATGACCTTAAATGGTGTACCTAATGAAATGTCCAGTGAGTCTGTGGAAAGTTAACGTTGTTTTTTTTTTGTTTTTTTTTGGTCCATGTGCTGCAGAGTGTTCCCTCTAGTGGTTGATAAATGATTCAGAGAGCTAAATCCATGCTGGTCGTCAACCTTGCTGCAGCCACGAGGAAGAAAAGCAAACTTAAATGATGTCAATGCTTTTTCTCCTTCTTATTTTAAGCCAAGGACACGAGTGAGTGTTTGTTGTGTTCAAATCATCCCACTGGTGTCTTCTCCTGTGTGCGCTTTACTTCCTGTGTCACACAGATACACACACATTTTGACCTTCATGCTCATGCACGTGCATGCAATTTAGAAGTTGACTGCACTGGAATTTGTCCTAACATACACAACGTAAATGCTAACATTTAGCATGTAATATTATCTTGGTGTGTGTGTGTGTGTGTGTGTGAGCGTCCTCTTTCTCTGTCTGTGTGCACGAGTGACGTCGGACTGCAGCACACATGAGTCACACGTCACTCGGACTGCAGCACACATGAGTCACATCCTCGTGCATGTTGACATAGCAGCGGCGCCACACCACCATCGGGTTGTTATTAATTAGTTGGTTTACTAGTTGGGTTATCCATGGATTGGTTGTTTGGATTTTTGGGAGGCTGGCTCGGTTGTCAATGATTGGGATTTCTTGATTGGGATGATTGTTGGTTGGTTGATTATGGAGGATTGGTTGGTCAGACTGTTGATTGGTTAATCGATATGTAGTTTGAGTTGATCACAGTTTGGCCGGTTGGGTTAAGTACGATTAAGTACAAAGTTAAGTCAAAGATTGGTTGGGTTAGTAAATAGTTGGTCAATTGTTGTTTTTTGGTTTAGGTAATTTGTTGGGTTAAATATTGGTTTATTGGAATAAATAAATTGGTTGGGGTGATGATGTTTTTTGATGATGTTGGGTTGTCAGTCAATTGGTTAGATTTGAATGATTGGTTTGTTGGTTGGATTATTGACTAGTTTAGGTTATTCATCCATCCAACCATCTATTTTCTCTGCCGCTTATCCTCACTAGGGTCACAGGTATGCTGGAGCCTATCCCAGCTATCTTTGGGCAAGCCAGCCACTCGCAGGGGTTATTCATTAACTGACCAAGTTCTTGTTGTGTTGGTTGACTTAGTTTGTCAGTAAGGTTTGGCAGTTCTAGTTTAGTTCTAGTCTAGTTTTAGTTTTTTTTGTTGAGTTTAATTTTAGTGTGCAATGATTGGTGTCTTGCTTGGTTGTCAATTGATTGGTTAGCTTCATTGGGATGATTTGGGATGGTTGGTTTACTCATAAGTGATTGGTTGGTCAGACTGTTGATTGATGTGTTAGTTGTTGAGTTCAGAGTTTGGCTGGTTAGGCCATTGATTAGTGGGCTGGGTTAATGATTCCTTGTTTGAATTGTTGATTGGTTACTGATGGCTTTATTGGGTTAATTTGTTATTCCATGAGTTTGGCTTGGCAGATTAACTTGATTTGTCTTATTGGTTGGCTTTGGGTGAATTGATTAGTGGTTATTATTCATTTCTTTATTCATTTTCTACCGCTTATCCTCACGAGGTCTCACCAGCTGTCTTCGGGCGAGAGGCGGGGTACACCCTGGACTGGTGGCCAGCCAGCAGGGCACATATAGACAAACAACCATTCACACTCACATTCATACCGATGGACAAGTACCCGGAGAAAACCCACACATGCACAGGGACAATGTGCAAACTCCACACAGAGATGGCCGAGGGTGGAATTGAACTCGGGTCTCTTTAGTAGGTTATTAGTAAAGTAAAATGCATAATAATATCTAACATGACCATGATCTATCCATGAACCCAGTGATAAAAGACCCTAACCACCACTCATTGTTTGTCCTTAGTTCCTCAGTAACTACTTAATTTAATACACTAACTACTTAATAACTACAGTAATTACTTCCTCATTAGCTCCCACTAGTACTTTTCAGTACTAGTCAAGTTGTCACCTAACCATTCAAAATATTTTGCTCACCTCTGACTTTCCAAAACATGTTCCCTGGCCTCTAACGGGGGGCCGCTGTGCAGCCGATTGGCTCTCTGCATCCGTACATCCAGCCACGGCCCCGCCCCTTACACCTGTCGGGGGGGTCGACGGGAGCGCCTGACCTCTCTTTGTTTTTTTTTCCACTTGAGCGGCGTGTGTGCATGAGTGTATGTTCACGTTAAACAAACACTGGAGGACTTAACCTTTACACCACGTTATGAAAACACAAGGGGTGGGGGCCGCTTGGGGCCTTCACACCACTGTGTGACCGTTATATGTACTATGTCATAGTCTGTGTGTGTGTGTGTGCGTGTTTTTTGGGCTATGTGGAAGACTGGGGGCGTTCTTGTTTTGAATTCCTCCAAGCCAACTGTCATAATAGACTTGTAGGTGCTGGTGGGAGGGGGTCGGTTTAGAGAGGAAAACTACTAGAGGAGACGACCCTCTTCAAAACATTTTCTCCCAGTGACATCATCAATGTCACTCTATCAATGAAGTTTGATCAGCGCAGAGTGAAGCAAAACAATATTTTATAATAATAGTTTTGTTGTCGGGTGGCACGGCGGTCAAGTGGTTAGCGCGCAGACCTCACAGCTAGGAGACCAGGGTTCAATTCCACCCTCGGCCATCTCTGTGTGGAGTTTACATGTTCTCTCCGGGTTTTCTCCGGGTACTCCGGTTTCCTCCCACGTTCCAAAAACATGCTAGGTTATTAGCGACTCCAAATTGTCCATAGGTATGAATGTGAGTGTGAATGGTTGTTTGTCTATATGTGCCCTGTGATTGGCTGGCCACCAGTCCAGGGTGTACTTTTCCTCATCAGAGCTGATAAAGGTCCTACTGGCCGGTTTTAGAATGCAGAGTTGGTAAAGATGATGAACAAAAAGCTCAGTTCTTTAACACAGCAGTGATTAATTAACCTCAACTTTACGCTCACCTTTGCTTTTCTGTGAGCCCCTCACACGCACACACACACACACACACACACACACACACACACACACACACACACACACACACACACACACACACACACACACACACACACACTTACCATCCCTTGGAGCTACCCAGCTCCATGTGACATCATCGATCTATAAGAAAGGTGGAGTGGCCTTGAGATGTTCTTGAGGAGCCCAATTACATGGAAGCTTATTATCAGCACCTTACACACACGCAGGCTTGTGTGCATACCAGTGGACAACAATCTCCACACACACACACACACACACATACACACACACACAATGTGACATGCAATGCCAGCCTGATCAATAGCAGCACTAATGGGAAGTCAAGGCACAACACACAAAAGAAGGAGAATGAGCAACTCCTGCATGTCCCATTGAAGCCAAGACCTCTGCTAGCTCATCATAGCATTGCTCTTGTATCAAAATGTGGCTAAATAAAGGTGTGCTGTCTGGAGATATAAACACAAGAAACACACACACACGTGTGTGACATCACTGGTATGCCAGTACTAATGTGGGACCAGATGACCTTGAACCAATTATACTTGTCCTTGAGTCACATGATAGAGGCTTGCTGTGCACTCACTCCAGAGAGGTGTGTGTTTTGTGCTGTTGGCTTTCTATCTTCATGTAAAACCACACTCTCTAACCCTCTTTATTTTCATTGTCTTTGAGGACACATTTGTCTGGTCCGCACTTAATGGTAATGGTTTAATTTCATTTGTACATGCATCAGATTACAATTGAATGCATCCCATAATCAGTTCACAGTTCCACATGTCCAAAAGGAGTAGGAAGAAGCAAAGCTTATTAAATCCTACCCCTCCATCTGGTACTTTTACAATCACTAACTGTTACATTTGTTCACTTCCTGCTTTCCTAATGTAGTTAGGAAAATAATTATAAGTTATAATAATATAATTTTTTTTTTGTCCTGTACCGAAGTACGAGGTGATATGTTTGAGGGTCTTACTCAATCCATTCCATAGTTTGATTCCACATACTGAAATGCTATGGCTAGCATAACGTAGTCCTAGCATAGAAGTGTTTCAAATGTACTTCTTCCCTGAGATCATATTTCTCCTCTCCTGTAGAGAAGTATTGGATGACATTTTTGGGTAACTTGGAAAATACTAGGATGTGTGATACACTAATGTTGATATACTAGATACTACTAAGGCCAAAAATGCATAATTAGGTAGAAAAAAAACATACATAAGTCGCACTGGAGTATAAGTCACATTTTTTGCGAGTAATTTATTTTCCAAACTACTTGACCAAAACAGACATTAGGTCCTCTTGGAAGGCAAGTTCTAACATTAATAAAATAATAGCGAAAGGCTGAATAGGTGTAAGATATGCTAACACAATGGTTATTCAGCTACACAAAAAATAAACATGAACAGAAAAGGTGTCCAGTGTTTATGGAACATAAACAGTTTTTTCATTTATAAGTCGCAGGAACAGCCAACCTATGAAAAAAAGTGTGACTTAAAGTCCGGAAAATACGGTATATTAGGAGTGTGAACCATAAACCTATGCAACCGGATATCCGGTCTGACGAGTGAACCGGCTGTGCGTGCGTGTCTATGTTGATTTATGGGCTTTGAGCGGTGTGCACTTTCAGTTTTAGTTAGCGGTGTTGTTACAGAGTTTAATTAGCCTCCTGTTTACAAGAGTTTCACTGATCAATATGGGACTCTGGGACACACACACACACACACACACAGATCCGTTTAATTGCTCTCCATGTTCAACAGGTGCCAGCCTTTCTGATTGGAAGTGCATTAGATTATTCGCTTATTAAGTCAGACCCACTCCATTCATCTATCCATCCATCCACCTCATGCAACTAAGTGCAGATCTGCTATTACGGGATAGAATGACAAAATGAACTTTGCCGAGCATCAGTGGCCTTTCCTCAGGTCTAAATGCCAGCGGCAGCGATTGGAAAAGTTGGCAGCTCGTAATGGAAAACCACAGTGTGCTTTCTCAAAGTGAAAGTGTCACTGGGCAAAGATTGTGACACTTTTTTTTTTTTTTTTACTGCCTTCCAAAGTGCATTTTTTAACAATGTGGACCCATTGTCTGTGCACCATAACCATTTACTTACCTGAACAAACAATACTAAGTAACACTAACTTAGCTTTTAACCTGTTTGTTGGGTATTGTTAGTACTTTTTGAAAGAATTACTTGTATTGTTGCCTACTTACAGTATTTTTTATATACTTCATATTCAGAGTAGGTTGCACGGTGATCGAGTGGTTAGCCCGCAGGCCTCACAGCTAGGAGCCCCGAGTTCAATTCCACCCTGTGGAGTTGGCATGTTCTCCCCGTGCATGCGTGGGTTTTCTCCGGGTACTTCGGTTTCCTCCCACATTCCAAAAACATGCTAGGTTAATTGGCCACTCCAAATTGTCCATAGGTATGAATGTGAGTGTGAATGGTTGTTTGTCTATATGTGCCCTGGGATTGGCTGGCCACCAGTCCAGGGTGTACCCCGCCTCTCGCCCCAAGACAGCTGGGATAGGCTCCAGCATACCCGTGATCCTTGTAAGGATAAGCGGTAGAAAATGAATGAATGAATGAATGAATATACAGAGTAGTCTGCACGGTGTATGAGTGGTTAGTGCACAGGCCTCACAGCTAGGACACCCGAGTTCAATTCCACCCTCGGCCATCTCTGTGTGGAGTTTGCATGTTCTCCCCGTGCATGCGTGGGTTTTCTCCGGGTATTCCGGTTTCCTCCCACATTCCAAAAACATGCTAGGTTAATTAGCCACTCCAAATTGTCCATAGGTATGAATGTGAGTGTGAATGGTTGTTTGTCTATATGTGCCCTGTGATTGGCTGGCCACCAGTCCAGGGTGTACCCCGCCTCTCGTATTTACTATCCACTGAAATGAGTGAACTGAAAACTTATTGTCAAAAGATTGAAACCAAATTATAAAGACATGTTTTCCCCTTCAATGAACCACAGCTCCTCCAGTGCCAGTAGCACTCGTGGCATGATACTACCACCACCACAACAATAAAACTTTTTTGTAGTGGACTGTAAATCTATACTAGTATACAAGCTGTACACTGACTACTCTAGAGTACGTTCACATTCTATTGTCTCTTGATGAAATACTCACAATGCTGCACTCGCTTTTGTGAGACCCTTTATGTTTTTGGTATGATTTAAACACAGATCAGTGGTGTCCAAAGTGCAGTCTGGGGAACACTTGCGACCCGCAGATTATTTTTTAATGGCCTGCAAAATGCAATTACCCCCCCCCCCAAAATGGTATATTTTTCACACTATACACAGGCCTAGTTGGAAGCCGTTTTCGTACAAAATGTCACACACGCTCTGGTTCTCTCTCTCTCTAACCCACTTTGTTCTTGCACCCCCCCAGCCCCCACCATCAGCATCCACGTGCACGTGTGTTTGGGCCAGTGAGCAAGAGCCTGGGCTGTCATCATGCAGCATTTTGGATGACTTTGCTGAGGTTGTGTAAGGATTTTAGCCCCATCCCTCTCTCTCTCTCTCTCTCTCTCTCTTTCTCTCTCTCTCTCTCTCACCCTCTTATTGTGTGTGTGTGTGTGTGTATGTGTACGCGCAGTGCAGCGTGCTCAGACGTAATTATGGTAGATTTCTCAGTCACTGGAGCGCGGGGCAGGTGCCCGAGGAACTATCACTCTGCCCCCCCGCCCCCCACTGCTCTTTTTATACTCCCTATTCAATGCCCGCCACCCTGCCCCTCCTCCATAAGTCCCTGCCCCCTCCCTCCCTCTCTCCCTCCCTCGCCAGTCATCCTCACATCTGTCCATGCATCATCACAGCATTGGCCTGGGTCATTAGATCAAGTTCCAGTGACTCGCAGTCAGCTCAACTCATAAGCATCATAGAAGCATCTTAGTGTTATACCGCTTTGCTCCACAGGGAGAGACAGTGAGTCACCATCCTGTCAAGGAGCTGTCCTTCCTAAAAGAGTCACAAGTGGAATGGGGAAAGCCCTAAGTCTAATTTATAATAAATAAAAATAATATAAAAAATAATAAAAAAAATATCAAAAAATTATTAGGAAAGCAGGAAGTGAACAAATGTAACAGTTAATGATTGTAAAAGTACCAGATGGAGGGGTAGGATTTAATAAGCTTTGCTTCTTCCTACTCCTTTTGGACATGTGGAACTGTGAACTGATTATGGGATGCATTCACTTGTAATCTGATGCATGTTCAAATGAAATAAAATAAAACCATTACCATTTTATTTACATATTTTTGCGTGTCTTTGTTGGTTTTCATGGTTGGTTTGCACTCGCCACCACATTCCTTTTTGGGTCACTAGAGCGTCACCTTAAAACGGGCACAAACACATGGAGCGAGGCTCAGCAGGTTCATCCTGTAGATTGAGGATTAGTATGACAGTGTTTACATTCAACATGATTAGTATACACGCACACGCGTATACAGTATGACGACGCTACGTCATTTATACGCTCTGTGAAGGCAGCTCGTTTGAAAGCGCACACCTTTTACATGCAAGCAGGGCTAATACCTCGACCGTGTATTAGTGAGGAAAAGACACGGCTTCTCGGCCGCCCTCGTTTACTCCCATCTGCCGCGCACCGAGGCTTAGCGTGCGTGACCTCGCCATCCTGGCCGCACAGGAAGCGGAGAGAACGACAGACATCCATCAGTCCAGGTTTAGAGAGGAGACGGGAAGCGGGGAGACAAACGTTGGCATTAATCTCGTCACGTTGTTGGAGGAATAAAACATTATGAAAACATTGCATATGTGTGTTAAATGAGTCGGGGGATGTTATTCACGATGTTGTGTCTCTTGACAGAATTCCATCGAAACCAACAGCAAACTGAGACAAACAGACGAGGAGAATACATTTGGGATGTCACAACAAACCCCATTTTAAAGGTAGGATAAACTCATGAGCGAAAGGCCACTCCCATTGCATATACAGAAAAAAATATACTATCATTTTTTACTAATTATGTTTTCATTATATTTTATGTACATATTTTTAAGTAATTTGTGATTGCATTTTTATCTCATGAGATTTGAACCACGTGTGTCAAGAAAATACAGGTGCAGATTCTGGAAGATCTAGAAAGCTTTCTGTGCGTGTTATTGCGTGTAGCTGCTCTATAGGAGTCCACAAGTCAGTACAAACGGACGAAAATTAGTGTAATAGGTCCCTGTTAAACTTTTAAAAAAAATACAGCTGTCAGGAAGTCCTCGGGATCGCATGGGAATGTGACGCTGCTGAAATAGCCGCAGATTCTGGAAGATCTAGAAAGCTTTCTGTGTGTGTTATTGCGTGTAGCTGCTCTATAGGAGTCCACAAGCCAGTACAAACGGCCGAAAATTTGTGTAATAGGTCCCTGTTAAACTAAAATTTTTTTTTACTGCTGTCAGGAAGTCCTCGGGATCGTATGGGAGTGTGACGCTGCTGAAATAGGCGCAGATTCTGGAAGATCTAGAGAGCTTTCTGTGTGGGTTATTGCGTGTAGCTGCTCTATAGGAGTCCACAAGTCAGTACAAACGGACGAAAATTAGTGTAATAGGTCCCTGTTAAATTAAAAAAAAAATTACAGCTGCCAGGAAGTCCTCTGGATGGCTTGGTATTGTGCCGCTGCTGAAATAGACGTAGATTCTGGAAGATCTAGAGAGCTTTCTGTGCGGGTTAATCCGTGTAGCTGCTCTATAGGAGTCCACAAGTCAGTATAAACTGCCGAAAATTAGTGTAATAGGTCCCTGTTAAACTTTTTTAAAAAATTACAGCAGTCAGGAAGTCCTCGGGATCGCATGGGAGTGTGACGCTGCTGAAATAGGCGCAGATTCTGGAAGATCTAGAAAGCTTTCTGTGCGGGTTAATGCATGTAGCTGCTCTATAGGAGTCCACAAGTCAGTACAAACGGCCAAAAATTTGTGTAATAGGTCCCTGTTAAACTTAAAAAATAAAAAAATTACAGCTGTCAGGAAGTCCTCGGGATCGCATGGGAGTGTGACACTGCTGAAATAGGCGCAGATTGTGAAAGATCTAGAAAGCTTTCTGTGTGTGTTATTGCGTGTAGCTGCTCTATAGGAGTCCACAAGTCAGTACAAACTGCCGAAAATTAGTGTAGTAGGTCCTAGTTAAACTTAAAAAAAAAATTACAGCTGTCAGGAAGTCCTCAGGATTGCTTGGGAGTGTGATGCTGCTGAAATAGGCGCAGATTCTGGAAGATCTACAAAGCTTTCTGTGCGTGTTATTGCGTGTGGCTGCTCTATAGGAGTCCACAAGTCAGTACAAACTGCCGAAAATTAGTGTAATAGGTCCCTGTTAAATTTTAAAAAAAATTACAGCTGTCAGGAAGTCCTCGGGATCGCTTGGGAGTGGGACGCTGCTGAAATAGGCGCAGATTCTGGAAGATCTAGAAAGCTTTTGGTGCGTGTTATTGTGTGTAGCTGCTCTATAGGAGTCCACAACTTAATATAAAGGCCTGAAAATGAGTATAATAGGTCTTTTTTAAGTTTAGAAAAAATAAATCGGAGGCTAACTGCTTACCTCGCGAGCTTATTAGCTCCCTAGCTTGCTCGATAGCGGCCCTGTAGCATAATAATAGTGCAATCTGGTGTAAAGAATAAATATAGGAGTGTAATGGTAACTATAGGGCTGTTATTTCATGTCTACAGGGCTCTAATAATGTTGAAACCGTATTTATAACATCATAAACTGTTTTTTTTATGCTCCAACTATGAAAATATTCAATTTATTAACTTTGAATAATCATGGTAATGAGTGGAAAAAAATTATGTTGTAGATGTTTTAGTGACATCTGACACTGAGACGGGGGGGGGGGGGGGGGGGACACCACCCTCATCGTAAGCGTGACACATAGATGGCGCTTTCTGATTGGCTGAGAGCGCCTCCTGTATCCGAGTGGAAGCAGAGGCGGTGGGAGACGAGCGTTTCCACGTGCCGCCGGGTCACATGACTCATCACTCTGCCGCTCTCACCTTCATCCTCCTCTCCTCCTCATCTCATCCTTTGCTCTCCTCGCTGTCAGTCTGCATTCGCTCTCTACATCTGCTGCGTTTCCCACCGCCCTCACAGCCAATCAGAGGCTTTCCCAAATTAGCATCGCTGCTGCTAGGAGAAAGTCTGGACCCCCCCCATTCAAACGTCTTAATACCGGAACTAAAGTCTACTTCAAAAGTAGCTTGAATTGTCAGAGAACACCATTTTCAAATAAAAAAAATTATAGTTGCGGGGTACACCCTGGACTGGTCACCAGCCAATCACAGGGCACATATAGACAAACAACCATTCACACTCACATTCATACCTATGGACAATTTGGAGTGGCCAATTAACCTAGCATGTTTTTGGAATGTGGGAGGAAACCGGAGTACCCGGAGAAAACCCACGCATGCACGGGGAGAACATGCAAACTCCACACAGAGATGGCCGAGGGTGGAATTGAACTCGGGTCTCCTTGCTGAGAGGTCTGTGAGCTAACCACACGACCGCCGTGCAGCCCATAATAATAATAATGTATTTAATTAATGTGATCGCTCCTCTTGCAGGGCAAGTTATTCATGCCAGCCACCACCTTGCACAAAGGAAATACAGTAAAGTCTCGTTATATCGATATTGTCGGGAGTCGGAAAAAATATTGATACAACCAGACTGTCGATATATCCGATCCTGCGCCGAACTGCATTAAAAGTGGGCAATAATGCACTCGACATTGTTCTATAGCATAGAACAATGTCGAGCAGCTTAAATCAATCTTTGCTTAAGGATTTCAATACCAAAAAAGAACACGGCAAACGGCTGCTTCCAGTCAACTTTATTTTTCACACTTCCACCACCAGAGCGCAGCACACACACCGATTCCCGCACTTCCTGGTTCACAGGTCATGCTCAACCCGCCCCACATAGCTGGCCAAACACATGCCTGCAACAGACGAACCAACTGCGTTCGTATAGAATCTATACACACGAGAGAAACCACGAACGCCAGCATGTACATATGAAAACAGTGATTATTGCAAGCGATAAAAAGATATCTGAATACAACAGAGTGAAATACATGTATTTGTACGCTTGTGTCTTCGTTGGAATAGGTGTGTATGCTATGTCAGTTGGAACCAGGCAGTGCGGGAATCGGTGTGTGTGCTGTGCTCTGGTGGTGGAAGTGTGAAAAATAAAGTTGACTGGAAGCAGCCGTTCGCCGTGTTCTTTTTTGGTATTGAAATCCTTAAGCAAAGATTGATTTAAGCTGCTTTTGTATCGATATAAGCAGACCAAATTGGCTGGCGGGAGATGAAAAGGGCATCGTAGTAACCGGATTATCATAATAACCGGGTATCGTACTAACGGAACTAATTATATCATAAAAGACTAGAAATTTGCCGGGAAATGAAAATAGTATCGTAATAAGCAGTAATTCGTTATAACCGATTTCAATATAACGAGACTTTACTGTAATCAGAACAACTGGAGATAATCCACAAAGCTGGAATATTGTAGGAAAACTGCAGATTGTAATTGATTGGACATGTAAATGAATGGTGGAATTTATTTTTTTATTTTTTTGGAGTCAAAATGATCCCTGGCTGCACAGCGAGGGAGTGGTTAGCATGCAGGCCTCACAGCTAGGAGTTCAATTCCACTCTCGGCCATCTCTGTGTGGCGTTTGCATGTTCTCCATGTGCATACGTGGGTTTTCTCCGGGTTTCCTCCCACATTCCAAAAACATGCTCGGTTAATTGGCGACTCCAAATTGTCCATAGGTATGAATGTGAGTGTGAATGGTTGTTTGTCTATATGTGCCCTGGGATTGGCTGGATGAAAAAAAGGTACATCAGCAGTACATTACATATATGATGGTATACCCCTGGTGGTGGGATGGCACACACTTCTGCCTTTCGTGGCAGAGGGCATGGGTTTGATTGCCAGGGTTGCATAAGAAAGGGCATCCGGTGTAAAAAAGTGAAAATCATTCATGTGATTGATGCGCTGTAGCAAACCCCTGGCAGGGTAAATGGGGGGAAAAGATCCATTATGGTACATTAAATTTGATGTTTATATGATACATTAGAGGTAAATATGGTATACACAACACTGTAAGTGTCCTCTAATGTCCTTTTCTCTTCTATACTAGAACATTTTACATTCCCTCCTCCTCCCTCATCACCTTCCTGTCTCCTATCCTTAATTAACATCTGTCCTTTACCCCTCCGCCATCCAATATACCTTCCCTGCTTCTTATTTCCTCTATCAGAACTTCATTTTCCACTTTATTTCCCTTTTAACCACAGATGAGCTGTTTCCACACATGAGAGCATCAAAGTCCTCCCTCTCTGTTGCATTCAACATATGACCAGTGGCCAGTCACATCCATCACTTCTATGGTGGTGTAAAATAGTCCACGGTGTACCCTTCCATTCCACTTCCATTCCACTTCCATTCCACTTCCATTCCACTACTACAAAACAAACACTACAAACCCTCCCACCGATCAGCGTGGAAGCAGTGCATTATTTGGGGCATGGCGTCTGTCTTAGGGCCAATATTTGTCAAGCTTGCACAAGCAGCGCACAGTGCAGCGTGCACGCCCGCCTCCCGCGGGATTTTAATGTCAGCTGGGAGATTAAAAAGGAAAAAAAAAAATGACTGCAGATCAGCTCTCCTCCACTGAGGCGATGACGCTGGTAAGTAACCTTGCTGCAGGAACGAGTCACGACTGCCTCCGCTGTGAGTCAGCACAATAAGCCTGCGTACGGAAGCATCTAAAATATGCAAAAGCTAAGACAATAAATAAAACAATATAGACTATATAACAATAAAACCAGCAAGATGCCCTCTAGTGGTTGCAGGAGAACAAGTAAGTCTGGAGTCAAGTCTGAAGTCAAGCTGTTCAAGTCAAGACAAGAATTGAGTCCCAAGTCATAGGCTTGAAATTTATCATAAGCACTCTTTAATGTCTCCTAGGCCTGTCATGGTAATCAATCAATCAATTAATCACACACTAAATTGAAGTCGATCATTTTGCTGGTATCGATATATTAACATGTGTTTGTTTTCCTCATCTTTCTCTACAAAAAAGGCTGGATGACAGGAAGTTGTCATCTGTCTCAGCACCTGGGCGTGTTGATTCTATAGCGGTGAGTGAACCCTCCTGTCAATCATTCTATGTCTTTGTACCAATGGGGAGAGGCGGGGCCCTAGCAAGTGTGCACTTGCTTGCTCTGTGTGTCATGTGTTACAAGATTATGAATACATTCATTGTAGCTGTTGTATGAACCCACATCAAATGACATGACTATCAATGCTGAACATTAAGAATGAAGGGAGCAAAGTTTGAAAAAGGGATCATTTTCATTCATTCATAAAAATATTATTTAAAGAGTATTATTTGAATACATTAAAGGAATCTTTAATTTTTAAATTCATTCATTCATTCATTTTCTACCACTTTTTCTCACGAGGGTCGCAGGGGTGCTGGAGCCTATCCCAGCTTCCTTCGGGTGAGAGGCGGGGTACACCCTGGACTGGTGGCCAGCCAATCACAGGGCACATATAGACAAACAACCATTCACACTCACATTCATACCTATGGACAATTTGGAGTGGCCAATTAACCTAGCATGTTTTTGGAATGTGGGAGGAAACCGGAGTACCCGGAGAAAACCCACGCATGCACGGGGAGAACATGCAAACTCCACACAGAGATGGCAGAGGGTGGAATTGAACCCTGGTCTCCTAGCTGTGAGGTCTGCGCGCTAACCACTCGTCCGCCGTGCCGCCACCTGGAGTTTTTTCTTTAGCAAATAGGTAAACCTAGCATGATGTTGAGTTTAATTTTAGCACTTTAGCTCATATACAGCAGCTAGGCTAGTGTTGCTAACCCTCCGCCGTGCCGCCCATTATTAAATTATAATTTGTTTTTAATTAAAAAAGATAACATAATTGTGATAATTGCAATGGTTTTAATACAATTATTATTACTATTATTGTTAGTATATTTTATTATTTCTTTTGATTATTTCTTCCCCATATACACACAAAATCACACATTCAATAATATACTGTAACTAAAACTAATAGTTATTATATTTGCAGGAAATTCAGTATTACGTTTGAATTAGGCACATTTTATTACATTTGTGGGAAATTTATTACATTTGCGGGATTATTACATTCAAAGCTGCAGATTTGTATTACGTTTGTGGTTTATTACGTTTGTGCGCTCAAAAAAATAAATGTTTAGCCGCAACAAAAAAAATCAACGCAACAATTTCCATTCGTCTTTCTTAGTTATGACAACTTAATTTGAAATTGCTTTGAAACCAACAAACAATATTGCATCGCACAAATTAGCTTTTCCTCTTCACTCAAAGCTCATTTGAAGTCATGCTTACTGAATAATTGTTGTCATAGGTACAAGTTTTTAAGTTCGTAACTCAAAGAAGTATGTTAAGTCAACTGACTTAATCATTCCATTCAAAGTAGTTTAATTTGTTGTCTACTTAATGATAAGAACAATGCACACAGCTTTTTTTTCCAAGATGAAAAGTAAATATACTCAGTCAATTCATATTAAGCCAGACAATAAAATGGAATGTGTACTACAGCTAGATTCCCCAAGGAGATAATAACCTGAGGTACAGCTGTGCCAAAATGACAACAGTTGTGTTACACTTGGAGAATTATCAACACGTATGAGTACTCAAAGTATAACAAAAAGGCTCACAAAAAAGGTTAGGAAACACTCCCCTATTGTACCATATTTATATCATATTTAATAGCGTTTAAATATGTACATTTTGTATATAGGATGTACATTCAATATAATGTAAATATGGTACCTTATGTATATTAATTGAAGTAAAGATGGTACATTAGAGCGAGAGTAGTTGTCCTCACTAAGTTCAACATGTGAGTATTGATCAATGACTGGGGTCACTGATCAATGAGTCGTCTATGAAATAGGCCACTCTCTGATGGATGACTGCAAACAAACATGGCCAACATCCCATAATGCAACATCAATAGAGGAAGCCGCTGTGTGTGTACTACATCTTCAACTTGATCGATCGCTTCTGATTGCAGGAATTGAGCCACTTCATTAGGTACACTAGTCGTATCACACATTCATCCCACACTAAGATAATAAAGATGCGGCTCATGTTAATGTGAGTGAACGCTATGTTGATTATGACGCTAGCCCCGCCCCACGCCTGGTGTCACATGATGGCCCCAAGACGAACAAGTGTGTGAAAAGAGTCTAAATCAGGGGTCTCAAACTCAATTTACCTGGGGGCCACTGGAGCTAGGGTCTGGGCAAGGCTGGGCCGCATCAGGTTTTACAAAAAAAAACAACGCATTTATTAAAAACAGAAAAATATACACATTTTTTTTTCCGATTTTCTACAAGAAAAGCTCTGATAAAACATTCCACTGTTCTCAAATATCTTAATTAAATAAATAAATAAACAAATGAAGAATAAAGAAAATCAATCAATCAGTAATAAATAAATATAATAATAATAATAAAACACCAAATAATAAAAACTTAAGAAACCACATATAGTTGGTGGGTAGACAAATGATTTTTTTCAGATTAAAATGAACAAAGCATTATTAGAGCCCTGTAGACATGACAAAACACGACTATAGTCACATTTATACTCTTTTTATTTACAACATATTGCGCAACTGCAGGGTCTTGAGACACATGCTAACTCGCAAACTAGAGAGCTAGCGACCTAAACGGTAGCCTTCAAGTTATTTCCTTTAAACTTAAATAGCCAAAAACTTACCACTTCCACACGGATAGGGAGGATAACTATTAACAGTTATTTAACCTTTAACATGAACATGAATCAAACGTAATCATTTTTTCTGGGTACATGATACCATACAGCATCCATATCAAACATTAAACTTTCATATCAAGGCGGGGGCCTCAAACTGGTGTCCTGCGGGCCACATTTGGCCCGCAGGACACCAGTTTGGCCGTGTGTTTGAGACCCCTGGTCTAAATAGAACATTTAGTGTCACATCAGCATCCTCTCCAGGCTACCAGCAGAGCTTTTTCACTCTCCACACATGCAGGAAGCTGCGGGCAAAGAGAGGTCTCCTTGACCTGAGCATCACCTCTTATCAACCAATCAGATGATAGCAAGTGAGCGCCGTTTGTGTTCATATGTAGTTTGTGATTATCACAGCAGTTTGTGGATGTGCGGCGAAGAGAAACGGGAAACAGCGCTCCCGGCTTCTGTTTTCTCTATGGAATTCTGCTTTTAAGGTGTCCCTAAGTGGGAATATGGAGGTTGGGAATGGTTCCTGATTTTAAATATGGATATTTTAGAGCTTTAAAGTGACAGGGTCACCACATGTGACAAGTGCGGGGAAGCCACTAAACATAGCGCTTGCTTGGCATGCTAACATTGCTGGACACGGACGCTCCAGAACACGAGTAGACGGTCACAGGACCACTCTGCTAAGTAGGGCAAAGGTCAAGGTCGCACCGCCGAGTCACAGATTGAATGAGGGTGTGGAGCGAGTGCGTTAACACACAGGACGCATTAAAGCTAGCTCCCCGGCGTCCACGCCACGCGACCACGTCGCTGGCCAAGCACGTAATTGAATTCCTGGTCACATGTCAGTGATCCCTGCTGCATTGAATCAAATTCGGTCATAAATCAGAGTGCTCTTGATTCACTAATGATCTCTGCCAGCTTCCTTTAAGGATGACAAATGGAAATGGATTCACCATCAGGACCGCCACACTCATCCCGTCTCGGATAGACTAAAGCCAATCTGGCAGTGCGGCTGTAGAAAAACCTCTTCCGGACAGACACCTTCAATTCCAAAACGGAGTCACACAAAAAGTATTGCATTCTTCTCCAACCTCTGATTCGTTCATTGATTAAGGGTGTGGGTCTCGGTATGTCCATATATTATAGCGTACACAGTTCAATGCCAAATTAAAAATCAATACAAGTGTAGTGTCCTACCAGCACCACTGCTACGGCTACTTAGAACCACATCCCATGACCTACTCCAGCATGTAAAACCTTTAAAACAATTATTCTATCTTACAGGGTCTGGATATACTCTATACTGTACACATAAAGTATATTAAGACATATTTTAATTTAATATACCATAATCACAGTTCATTGGTACCAACATTTTCATAGTTAGAGCAAAGATATTTTTTTTTATCTTCGAAATATTATTTTTAACATTATTAGAGCCCTCTAAACATGAAATAACACCCCTATATAAGATGTATGTTGCCATTGCCATTTTCATTCATTCATTCATTTTCTACCGCTTATCCTCACGAGGGTCGTGGGGGTGCTGGAGCCTATCCCAGTTGTCATTGGGCGAGAGAGGCGGGGTACACCCTGGACTGTTCGCCAGCCAATCACAGGGCACATATAGACAAACAACCATTCACACTCACATTCATACCTATGGACAATTTGGAGTGGCCAATTAACCTAGCATGTTTTTGGAATGTGGGAGGAAACCGGAGTACCCGGAGAAAACCCACGCATGCACGGGGAGAACATGCAAACTCCACACAGAGATGGCCGAGGAATTGAACCCCGGTCTCCTAGCTGTGAGGTCTGTGCGCTAACCACTAGTGCGCTAACCACTATGTTTTATTTTATTTTATTTTATTTTATTTTATTTTATTTTATTTTATTTTATTTTATTTTATTTTATTTTATTTTATTTTATTTTATTTTATTTTATTTTATTTTATTTTATTTTATTTTATTATTATGTGCTTTAGTTTGACAAATTGATTATTTAATTATCAATATTGTCCATAGGTATGAATGTGAGTGTAAATGGTTGTTTGTCTATATGTGCCCTGTGATTGGCTGGCTAGGTCCAGGGTGTACTCCGCCTCTCGCCCGAAGACAGCTGGGATAGGCTCATGAGGATAAGCGGAAGAAAATTAATATATAAATGAATATTGTGTATTATTTTTACATAGTCATTACTGACTATGACATCATTATTATTACTCTCATTAGACCAGGCTTTTATTGGTTGTGTTCACATGAACACGACAAGGAGGCTTCACTTCGAGTCCTAATTTTCCGGGACATGGACTTATTTCACTTGCTAAGATGGGTTTATGCAAGACGAATGTTTAAGTAAGCCTTGGCAGAGGTTTACGTCTCAGTGTTCCTATCAGAACGACGAACACGGTGCCAGCGAGGCTTAGGGCCTGGCTACACGGATGGCTGCTGTTGGATGGCTGACACTGAGCGGCGCCAAGACCAAAAGTTCAAACGTCAACGCAGACGCTTCCAAGACTCACAGGGTCTCCCCTTACAGCACTGGAGTTGTCTTAAGGAAATGCGCCACCCGGTGATGGACGCACTGAAACTCGAATTCTGCCTGTTCCTACACAAACTGTGGCAACTCTAAATATCCTGTACAGGATATGGAGTCTTTGCAGCCATTTGTGAGGTCACAGTTTGCAAATGTTGGATGTGTTCGCATTCATCCACACCAAATTAGTAGATAATGGTAGATAATGAACGAACATACTGCTCCCATATCTGTAGATGACTAATAGATGGCTGAGCACTAGGCTTTAATTTAGGATGTGTAGTGAAGCCTGCTTTTATCAAAGATTGTGGCATATAATACAGTAAATACCGCAAGATAAGCTAACACTGAATGAATGAATGAATCCTCACGAGGGTCCGCAGGGGTTGCTGGAGCCTATCCCAGCTGTTTTCGGGCGAGAGGCGGGGTACACCCTGGACTGGTGGCCAGCCAATCACAGGGCACATATAGACAAACAACCATTCACACTCACATTCATACCTATGGACAATTTGGAGTTGCTAATTAACCTAGCATGTTTTTGGAATGTGGGAGGAAACCGGAGTACCCGGAGAAAACCCACGCATGCACGGGGAGAACATGCAAACTCCACACAGAGATGGCCGAGAGTGGAATTGAACTCAGGTCTCCTAGCTGTGAGGCCTGCGCGGCAACCACTCACCCACCATGCAGACTACTCTGTATATTCATTCATTCATTTTCTACCGCTTATCCTCGCGATGGTCGCAGGGGTGCTGGAGCCTATCCCAGCTGTCTTCGGGTAAGAGGCGGGGTACACCCTGGACTGGTGGCCAGCCAATCACAGGGCACATATAGACAAACAACCATTCACACTCACATTCATACCTATGGACAATTTGGAGTGGCCAATTAACCTAGCATGTTTTTGGAATGTGGGAGGAAACCAGAGTACCCGGAGAAAACCCACGCAAACTCCACACAGAGATGGCCGAAGGTGGGATTGAACTCAGGTCCCGTAGCTGTGAGGCCTTCACGCTAACCACTCGTCCACCATGCAGCCCTAGATAAGTTCAAATGTCTTTCAATGGGTCAGGAAGCCAAGTATGAATCCATCATGTCCTCCCGGTGGGATTAGCTACTAGAACAAGAACATGTCCTCGGAGTGGTTCTGGTAGCAGGGGTCCGTCTGAGTGAGTGTTGATTGCTTCATTCACCCCTCACATGACCTAGAAGCTTTGTTTGGAATCTTCCTGGATGGACTCTTCTTTCATGAGCTGCCACACATCTCAGGGTGTCGTCTTTTATGGACATGTTTTCTTCTTGTGTCACCTCAGACTACATCACAGGACGAGGAGATGACAAGGAAACGACTGCCTCTCTTGCAAGCTCCCAGTGCATGTACTACTACTACTGCAACTACTACAACAACTACACACACAGATGGCATGCTAAGGTCAGTAATACCATCCAAGACTTGAACGCTCTGCTGTGGCCGTCACCTGTCTCAAACACTTAACCTTTTGTGGTCCAACACACACACACACACACACACATACAGTAAGATTGTCCTGATTCTCTTTAGGGACACATCAACTGCCTACATCGACCATAGCAACACAATATTGTATCTACAGCAGGGGTCTCAAACACGCGGCCCATGGGCCAAATGTGGCCCGCAGGACACTAGTTTGAGGCCCCCGCCTTGATATGAAAGTTTAATGTTAGTGCGGCCCGCATAAGTTTGATATGGATGCTGTATGGTATCATGTACCCAGAAAAAATTATTACGTTTGATTAATGTTCATGTTAAAGGTTAAATAACTGTTAATAGTTATCCTCCCTATCCGTGTGGAAGTGGTAAGTTTTTGGCTATTTAAGTTTAAAGGAAATAACTTGAAGGCTACCGCTTAGGTCGCTAGCTCTCTAGTTTGCGAGTTAGCATGTGTCTCAAGACCCTGCAGTTGCGTAATATGTTGTAAATAAAAACATGTTTTGTCATGTCTACAGGGCTCTAATAATGCTTTGTTCATTTTAATCTGAAAAAAATCATTTGTCTACCCACCAACTATATGTGGTTTCTTAAGTTTTTATTATTTGCCGTTTTATTATTATTATTATTATATTTATTTATTACAGATTGATTGATTTTCTTTATTCTTGATTTGTTTATTTATTTTTCATCTTATTTTGTGCAGAAAAATAGAAATGAAGATATTTGAGAACAGTGGAATGTTTTATCAGAGCTTTTCTTGTAATCAGAACCAAAGCACTGAAAAAGTTTGTATATTTTTCTGTTTTTAATAAACGTGTTTTTTTTTTTGGAAAACCTGATGCGGCCCAGCCTTGCCCAGACCCTAGCTCCAGTGGCCCCCAAGTAAATTGAGTTTGAGACCCCTGATCTACAGTCTATGGAATATAGGATATACAGTAAACCTCGGATATATCGGACTCGGATATATCGGAAATTCGCTCACAACGGACAGATAAAAAAGAACCAATTTTTCTGTAATGCATTTCCAATAAAAATTCATTGCATATATCAGATTTTTTATAACGGATTTCGCCTATTTCGGACAAAATCTCCAGTCCCGTTCCAATGCATTTCCATGAAATTTCCCTGGCATATATCGGATGGCCGCATCGTGGCGCTCCGATTCGCCGAATCGTGACAGGCCGCTATACGACGTCATTTGCAGCGTTTGCAGCGTTGCCTGCGCGTCCAGGTACATTGGAAACATAGTCAAGGAAGTGCCTTTTTATAACGGATAAAATCCGATTTACGCATATACCGGATATAAATCCGATATATGCGTAAAACGGACATTTTCCGGTATACGCATATAACGGATTTCGCTTATATCGGACAAAACCAGTGGGAACAATTGAATCCGATATATCCGAGGTTTACTGTACTGTACAATTGCATTGTCAATGCCTAATATTTACATTTGTTTGATGATCTGCAACATTTAAGTGTGACAAACATATAAAATAAGAAATCAGGAAGGAGTAAACACTTTTTTACACCACTGTACGTAGGACTACAATGTATCAGACAGGCAGTACCATTATAATTCTGGCACAGGGGTGTCCAAACTTTTTTTCCACCAGGGCCATATACAAAAATTAAAGGAATAAATAACAAGCTGCAGACTTCCGTCATCTGTGTTCGGGGACGGATGCCTCCATTGTTGCCGCTTTCATACAGACCCTAACCCTTGGCCACTGACCCTAATGCTAACCTTTGTACACAGTCACTAATCCTAAGTGCCACTCCGCTCAAATAGGTGGCGCTACTGTGCTTAAAACACCAGTTGTCAAACAAATGAAGCTGTTTTCTGTTGAGGTGTTTCTGCAGTATTGCGTTACAAAACTTTTCTGGAAAATGTTGTGTGTGTTGCTAAGGTAGTTTTTGTGTAATCCTGATTTTTAAACACACACACACACACACATAGTGAGTCATTTGCAGCTGAAATGTTGTCCCCTTCCAAACATTCCAATGTGGTGGAGTTAGTCGAGGCATGTTCTCAAAGAAATATACCGGATTACATTTATGACAGCAGTAGAATGAGGAAAGGAGTGGAGCTGTAAGCATAAGTTCAAGTGGAGATCCAAACTATTTGGAAGTGTTTTAATGTGAACAGAACCAGAACAGAAGTCGGTCCACGTGCTTAATTTGAATTTGCCAGCAGGCAATTTGAATGTCGCCACCTAAAGGTTAAAAATAAACCAAGGGTTCTTGCTCCTAAACATTGTGCAATGACCCATGGTGTGCTGACCTTTGACCTCAGTGGCCTTAAAAATTCTATTCTATTTGATCTATTCTATCCCAGCTGTCTTCGGGCGAGAGGCGGGGTACACCCTGGACTGGTCGCCAGCCAATCACAGGGCACATATAGACAAACAACCATTCACACTCACAATCAACAAACAAAGTTGAATTCAATATTAATAATTTGAATATTTTCCTATTTGCAGCATAGAAAACATTTGTATGACTATGTAAATATGTTTTTTTTACCATTATTAGAGCTCTCTAGACATGAAATAGTACCCCTATAGTCACCTTTACACTCCTATTATTCTGTGTTTACAACTCATCTGCAATGCACAGGCCACAGGACCACTGCAAGGACACAAGAGACAGCCACATAGCATAAAATAACATAGCATGCTACAGAGCTAACTAGTTAGGTGCAAATTTATTTATTAGAAATTTAAGAAAGTAAGAAGCCACAAGGGTCGCGGGGGTTGCTGGAGCCTATCCCAGCTGTCTTCGGGCGAGAGGCGGGGTACACCCTGGACTGGTGGCCAGCCAATCACAGGGCACATATAGACAAACAACCATTCAATGTGGGAGGAAACCGGAGTTCCCGGAGAAAACCCACGCATGCACGGGGAGAACATGCAAACTCCACACAGAGATGGCCGAGGGTGGAATTGAACTGGAGTCTCCTAGCTGTGAGGTCTGCGCATTAACCACTCTTCCACCGTGCAATATCAACATTGATAAATAATTTCTATTAAACACTGATGGAATGGGAACAAACACTGTATAGCACGTATAGATATATTACATTACATAAATTACATTACACTATATTACATTTGACCTTACATTCTATTAATGTATATTACATATTACTGTAGATTTTATTCCATGTGTACTACTTGGTGCTGATGCATATTTTAAAGATATTATAATTATGCTTATAATTTTATGTTTAATGTAACGTTAATTCGGAGGATTATTTGTTACTTATAGTGTGCTTTACTTATAGAGCACGTTTGTGTGTGTGTGTGTGTGTGTGTGTCAGTGCTATTGAGCACGTGTAAATAGAAGCGCCCCCCGCAGGCCGCCGGCAGCACTGCAGCCCCCTGCTATACTGTGCTGTGTGTCTCCTCAGCGTTCATTCACTAGAAGATGGCGGACTGCGCTCCACTATTAGATGAGGAACTCTCGTCCTTCGTCTTCAATTACCTGACAGAGAACCCCGGCAGCCAGGTAAGAGTTCTGTGGATGCGGGGACTTTTTGCATTGACGCCTCCGCACGTCGTGGCTTGTCGCCGGGCACCGGAGCTTTGAGAGGCCGGCTCGAGAGAGCCCTTAGCCGGCTTGTCAGCAGCATCTCGCCGGCGTGTTGGTGGATGTCCACGATGTCTTGACGTGTGGCGTTCACGTGTCCTTCGGAGGAGGGGATGTCCTCATCCACGCTCAAGTTTGGAGAATAAAATGTCCCGGGATGTGTGTGGAAGTTGTGGCGGCTTGCCCGCTGCTGCCAGGCGGCGTTGGTGTGACTGCTGAGGCGCTCTTTGGAAACTTTTTGACGCATTCTTCTTGAGGAAGTTTCGTGTGGTTCCGCCAGGCGTTTACACGTGGTGGGACCGTGGACTTGTGGACTCAGTCCGGATAGTGGAGGACATCCTCGTGGAAGCTCCACAAATGTAGTGACACATATATTAGTAGATGCGTGTTGCTGTTGTGTGCTATTTGTGCACAGGTATACGGAAAAAGGCGCACACGGGTGCTGGTGCAACTCGAGTGGGGTGTAGCTTTACGTCCACGCCGGTCCACATTACTTGTGACGGCTTTGGGCATGATCTGCAGGGGGTCGCAGATCAACTTGAGCCAACTCTCACGGTGCTGACCGGGGTCGGCTCCCGGATTGGGGGTCCGGGATGCAACGTTTGGGTGCTCCTCGGATATGTTAGCGCTGGCTTTAGGATACATAATAGTTTGCGTAACGGCTTCGGTTACAAAACGTGTGACTGCTTCTCACGATTGTTGTGGTCCTTGCTTTGTGCGCGCGCGTGTGCGTGCGTGAGTACTGCACATTTCAATGCAGCCCACTAAAGCGGTTAGCTAAAAAATCACATTTTAAGCGGATTGTGTCAAGATGAGTCGACTCCGTAGCGTATTCGATTCACCTTGCTGCAACAGCCGAGGCAACTTTGACAGCTGCACCCGTTGCGAAAGCACCCGGATTCCGCCTTACGAAACACCGCTGTGCACTCGACATTTACGCCGATTTATCCAACCGGCGATGCGCTGTCGGTGTGTGATATTTGGTGCACACTTGACACGCGTGAGCGTGGAAACCTCGAAGCAATTCTTAAACCGGGCGTTTTCGAACCGAGGTTTGGTGGTCGGTTTCTTATGCCTTTTTTTTGTATCTCCGGGATCAAGGCTATAATCCCTGCAGCTCGCTCCTGGTTGAAGAGCCGCGCTTCCTAAACACGCACGACCCAACGACACTGCCTGTTATTGAGATGCCCCCCCCATCCACCCCCCACCCAAGTCCTCCACCTCCCTTACCACTGCATCACTGTGTGGCATTGCTGTGACTGCATCATCTCTTAAAGCAGGTTAAAATAAGTGTGTTGGGACTGTGGTCTATTTATAACACACACACAAACACACACAGGAAGAAGCATTAACCTTTCTGTTGTGCTGCATTGTGAGATTCTGCAACATTCCATCCACATCAATTGCATCACTGCAGCAGGTACATTGAATTATGGACCACACGTTTAATTCCCACATCGCCGCCTATTAATGGTAGCATGACCTTGCTGTCTCTATACCGTCACCATGTGTCATGCTCCCATGGGTGAAAGGGTCTAAATTGTAGGCCTGTAGAATATTTCATCTTGAATGAGATGATATAAAAAATGAAGATATGCATGGAGTGTAACACTGGTGTTGATGTTGCTAATTATGTACATTAAAAAAAGATACATATTAGATTAGGCGTGTTCGGTGTGATTGGGTTTAAACAAAGTGGTATCACCTGACAAGTTCCGACGTTGAAAGCTATCTGTTGCACAAACTGTGTTAATATTTACACTATTAGTCCTGGCAGCCACACACACTCTCTCTCTCTCTCTGTGTGTGTATGTCGCTCGCCCCTGCTGGCTGCTTATTGTAATACTATTCCTCGTGACGAGTTACAGAACAGAGCTGCTGCAGTCATGTGAGTCGTAGTGGAGGAGGGAGGGGGGCGTCGCCGTGACGTAAACCAGCACCAGGCCTCCTCCTCCTTTAGCATGTGACTCTTCCCTACCCCCCCCCTCCACTCCCCCCCCCCCTCTCTCTCTCCGGCTTGTGCTCTTTCGGCTTGCTATAATTTCCTCCCTGTTGCACATTCACACTGATGCCTTGTCTCAAATAAAGTACTTCAGTCAGTATACTTCGATAAGTATACTGAATGCGTGATTTTTTTTGCTGACGACCGAGGGTCGTAAGTATCCTAGACCGTCTCAAATTGAATACTTCCGTCGAGATGAGGACATGATCTAATTTGCATAATTTGACATGATGCATTTACGGTAATCCCTTGTTTATTGCAGTTAATGGCTTCCAGACCCAACCGTTGATAAGCAAATTCAGGTCAGATTTCTCTTTGTAAATGGAATATATTTGTAGTAAGAGCATGGAAAATCTGTTTATGACCTTCTAAATATTGTTTTTAACATTATTAGAGCTCTCTAGACAGGAAATAACACCCCTACAGTCAACTTTACACTTATATTACCCAATATGGTAGACATAATAAGAGAAAATGTATGAAAAGCAACAGTTCACACAGCAGCACCCACTGTTTGTTAGGAAGAGCGCCACAAATCTCCATGAGTGTCAATATCAAGTATCAATAAGTATCAATAAAACACGAAAAATTCTCTAGATTTGTCGATGTTCGTGTTTTTTTTTTTTTTTTTTTTAGAAATAAGTCAATAGAGGGGTCAGAATACTTACTAATTATAGTGACATAGTTGACAACACTGATCCCTTGTGTTACATCTTCTTATTCTCTGGCAGACCAGGTATGTGTGTGTTAGCGCCCCCCCTACTGTACTCAGTTATAACGACAAGCTACATTCACTGGCGGTGCCATTTATAATGTACTGATGAGCAAGGGTGAACAGGTAGCACCAAATCTATTTGTGGCTGTCCGAGTTCATTTGTGGCGGGCCGCTACGAATAAATGAATGTCTGGGAAACACCGTCGTCTCATCCTCTCAAGCGCTGACATGATGAGGTGTGTTGAGATTCACCATCGTTCCCACGGGTGCTCGTCGTTCCTGGAAATTGATCTTGAAAAAGCGTTTGAATTTGACCTTGGAATAAGGTGTAGGATCAGCGCAACCGGAAGGCGAGCAGAAGTTTCAGTGGATTTATTTAGTGGTCCACGGACCTTCCATTTCAAGCTACACTTGTTGGATAAGCCTCGGAACATATATGGTTCTTTGGTGCCTTGGTGGTCAAATAGAATGCCTAACATGGCTTAAAACCTTCCCCAGAAGCTCGGCGCCTTTGACAAAGTGTGTCCGACAATGAGTTCTCCGCTTTGGGCAAAAAAAGTCCCTTAAAGCAGTTGATGCAAAGCACGACTTGGCGGTGACCGGCGGAGGGGCTGTTGACTCACCCTAAAGTAGTTTGGTATGAAATAATAAGTAACATATGCTTTGTGGTTCTCATAAGCGGATAACAGGACTCAACCAACGGGCTAGTCAAAAATTAGCTGGTTAGTTGGAGGAGAAACAAAGTGCACATCGGTACAGCATGTTTTCGATAATAAACGTGACTTTACACCTAAGAGATCAGCATAAAGAAGATATTAGATTCAATTAGAATTAGATTAGAATAATAATAATATAGGGCGACACGGTGGTCGAGTGGTTAGAGCGCAGACCTCACAGCTAAACCCAGCATGCGTGGGTTTTCTCCGGGTACTCCGGTTTCCTCCCACATTCCAAAAACATGCTAGGTTAATAGAAAATGGAGTATTGTGTACTAAGTTCCTGCAGAAATATCCCATGACATTAATATAGCTAATAATCTCGTCCGCCTGACTGCACGGCAGTCGAGTGGTTAGCGCGCAGACCTCATAGCTAGGAGGCCCGAGTTCAATCCCATGTACAGTATGTGTGGAGTTTGCATGTTCTCCCCGTGCATGCGTGGGTTTTCTCCGGGTACTCCGGTTTCCTCCCACATTCCAAAAACATGCTAGGTTAATTGGCCACTCCAAATTGTCCATAGGTATGAATGTGAGTGTGAATGGTTGTTTGTCTATATGTGCCCTGTGATTGGCTGGCCACCAGTCCAGGGTGTACCCCGCCTCTCACGCTTGGTGGGCCGCATGTGGCCCCTGGGGCCGTAGTTTGCTCACCCCTGGCATACATGTACTGTACCTTACATGTATGTGCTGTACTGTACCTTACAGGCTGAGCTAAGTATCGCAACATTTGAATGAATACTAATAATATGAAAAAAAAAACAAAAGCAGCCCAGCAGAGTCAGAGGTTGAAATAATTGGAAAACTTTTTCATGGGTACATTTTGTTCTCCCCGACAGCAACAAATGACTCAAGTGCTTCAGGTCTTCATTTGCAAACTGTGAAACAACGGCGACAAGTTGCAAATGGAAAAGTTAATAAAGCTTAAAGTCAT